>NC_142608.1:46248710-46430212 GCF_041222555.1 Hakea prostrata | reverse complement strand
TACAAATTAGTGGTCTTGGATATTTCTAATTCCTAAACTTATACAAGGTGCAGGGGTTAACTATCCTGGGATTAGAATGCTAGAGCCCTTAGTCTATGTGCCTAACTTCCTCAATCTCATAAAAAAATCTGAGGTTAACTATACTAGGATAAGATGTTGGAAGTTGGAACTTAAAAGAATATCGCTTGAAATCCTTCACTAATGAGTTATCAAATGGGAAAGTGGGGGTTCGGGGGGACACTAATGTAATGTAGAATGAGATGGCTACGTGTATCGGGAAGGTGGCTAAGGATTTCATAAGGGAATCCAAAGGAAAGCTTCATTCCTATAAAGCAACTTGGTGGTGGGATGGTGAGGTTCAAGCGACCATTACGAATTAAAAAGCTAGTTTTCAGTTGTTGCAAAGGGTTAAGAATGTAGACGATCTACAAAGGTATAAGTTGGCTATAAATGAAGTTAAGAAAATTATGCAAAAATCAAGAGAGAAGAAGTATGAAGATTTGTATAATAAGCTACGCATGAAGGAAAGGAAAATATATTTATAAGATAGCTAAATAGAGATCTAGACCATGTTAAATCATACTACCATATAAAAGTCAAACTCCAAAGGCTTGGTATGTTTTTTCATTGGACCACCCTTACCATCAAAAAATAGTAACCCTTAATAATGCTTCCTCACAACTCACAAGAGCTAAAACTTTCCAAACAAATCATACCCAACAGCTACAACCTTCTAAATAAAGCATACCTTGTGCTTACTCTCAACAACTTCTAACTTTCTAAATATATCACACCTTCTCAAGCTTTGCTGTTTTCTTTTGGTATACTCTTCCACCAAACCAAAAAGACCTTTACTTACCTCCAAAAGATAGAACTGTGAATAAGCTTCCACCCAAGAGCTAAAACATTCCAAATAAAACAAACCTTTCCAAACTTTGCTGTACCAAATATAATGTCAGGCGGAAGATGAAGCCAAATACAAGCCATCGTTTCAAGTGTTTTCTATGAATAGGGGAGATGGCCCTTGACAACTACACTTACTCTACTGTCCAGGCCCGTATGCTCCAAACTCATCTTACTTCCCCTTGTATGATCCTTTGTTCTACAGAGACATATAACAAATGCTCCAACAGCAAATACGGATGCGGCAACTGCTGAGATGCTTAACATAAAATCTTTCTTTCCCTAAATTTAACGGCTTGCTGGCTTCTCGCAGTTTCACTCTCTGCTTCTTCTTTTTTCTTCTTCCTTTTGTTTATTTTCCTTTTCAAAATTTACCACTGAGCTGTAATTGCTATTGTTTCAATTACAACAGAAAAGAGTCAGAGAGACATCTTCTCTAGCAGCATCCCAAAATTTCCAAAAATTAATGTTTTGCTGGATTTGTATATTATGAATTGGGCTGGTTGATTTCCAGGAATTGTTCTCTCAGAAAACTTGGATCAGAATGACTTCAAATTGTTAACATTATCTGAAACTTGTGAGACCTGCAAAATCGCCAATTCCAAGCTTTCTGCTAAGGTGGATAACTTTGTGTTGACTCCTTAATTAGGAAGAGCAGATTCCAGAAAACATTGGGGAAAATGGTCCACTATCAATTGGGAACAAAGTGGTTTTCATGCAAGCTTATGTAGGGGAGTTTCATGCCATTACATATGCAAGAGGCGGTGGATCACGGAGTGCTTCTGGTGGGGTATGGCACAGAAGGTTATTCTTGCATTGGCTTGAAGAACAAACCATATTGGAACATAAAGAACTCCAAGGAAGAAAGCTAAGGGGAGAATGGTTATTAAAAAATCTGTTGGGTCATAATGTTCGTGGTATAGATTCCATCGTCTCAGCCGAGGCTGCACACAAATCTCTCCACAGTACATTCCTGGTTTGCAATTACCAAAAGAAAAAAAGAAAGAAGGAAAAGATTATTGGTTTACGTATTGCTTTTCATCTCTTGCACAGGAATGTTATTATATATGTGGTGCCATAATCTTCATAATTTTATCTCACTATCAAAACCCACCAACCTATTTGCTACAGGAGTGGTGCATATATGAAAATATGTTACTGTATGATCTGCACAACATATCATTGAATTTGTTTATATTTTAAGAATATCCCATAAAATTATTCTTCTTTTAATAATCTAATTAACTCATCATTTATTCTTATTCCTTATTGCTATTTCCACTCAACATTTAGTTTTCTTTAATAGATAGATTCATTTACTTTTTAAATGCAAAATGTATTTATGCTTTCCCCATGGACTAGACAATGGGATTGGTTCTACATCCCAATTTCTAAGAATCTTCTACAGAGAATTAGATGAAATTTTATTCCCCTCTTTCCCATACGACAAAAGTTCATACACTTGGGTGTTCCAAGAATTTGTAACCTCAATCTTATCATTGATTTCCAAAGGTTCTATTAGTGAAAGGCATTACTATTGTACCAAGTCCACAATATAATCCAGAGGTTGATACTCTTAGTTCATTGTCATTCTGCAACCACATAATTACTATGTTGTGTTTATCACGATCAATTATATACTTACAATTGTAATAGAGTGTAATCATTATTTACGTTAATGTGTGCATGTCAGAAGAACAAGTAGAAATAGGAAATAATGGTCATAATTCAAATTGACATGCTTTATATTAAACTAGAACATGTTTTTCAAACTCACATCTTATGGTCTTAGGTTGATGGCAGCCCTTGCCATGATAACATTAAGCTTACATGGTCTTGTTGTTCTAGCAAAGCCTTCATCTTTGCATAGATTTTTCTGAGAGTTAATAAATAGTAAAGGCAAAATGATGGCATTAAAATCTTATCGTACAATATTTAGAAAACAATTAGTTGGATTGGCATGAATTATCATTCGGGCTACAAGGAAGGTGCCGTACGAAAATGGAAAGCACTTACCTTTGAAAACCTTTATCCGGAGTATTGCTATTTGCATTATTCTCTAACCCTTGCTCTATTAGAAGGACCCGGTTTTGGGAGGAGAGGTCTTTAGACCCCATTCCCTCAGTCAGCTAATATATCAGAAAAATGTTAAGCACCTACGTGCATACGCACGTAATATATTCACTAGTGTATTAAAAGTGAAGATGGCAAAGTAATAATATGTGATGAGGACATTAAGAAGAAATCGTAAATATATTTCTCTAATTTACTAAATGACCATACTTTAGTCTTGTGATTTATGGGATTATACCATTCACCATGGCATGAACTTTAAACATATATATGGAGAATTTCTATGTTAGAAGTTAAAAAATTAAATTAAATTAAATTAAATTAAATTAAAAAAATAAAAAAATAAAAAATAAAAAAAGAAAAGAGGCTTTAAGGAAATTGACGTAGGCGAGGCATAAGGTCCGATGGAATCCCAATAGAAGTATGGAAGAGCTTAGGAACTTATACGGCGAGCTTGGCTGATCCAAGTTGTTTAATAAGATTATGAACACAAGGAAAATGCCAGATGAAAAAAGGAGAGGCATCAGTTTATAAAACTAAAGGAGGTATTCAAAGCTTTATTAACTATAAAAGCATCAAACTAATGAGTCATACTATAAAATTATGGGAGAGAGCAATTGGAACACATTTGAGACAAGTAACCACAACTACAGTGAACCAATTTGGCTTTATGCCAAAAGATCTACAATGGAAGCTATTTACCTTATTAGGAAGCTTATGGAAAGGTATAGAGAGTGTATGAAAGACTTTCATATGGTCTTTATTGACCTAGAAAAAGCATATGATAGTGTCCCTAAAGTGTTGATTTGGCAGTACTAGAGAAAAGAAATGTTGCAAGTAAATATGTGAACATAGTTAAGGGTATATATGATGGTTCAATGACAAGAGTAAGAACAGTGGGGGGACAAGGTAGTGAATTCTCAATTACTATTAGGCTACATCAAGGATCAGCTTTAAGCCCATATTTATGTGCACTTATAATGGATAAATTAACCAAAGACATTCAAGATGAGGTTCCTTAGTGTATGTTTTTGTTGATGATATTGTATTGATAGATGAGACATAAGTAGGGATTAATACAAAGTTAGAATCATTGGAGAGAAACTTTGAAATCAAAAGGCTTTAAACTAAGTAAAATGAAGATAGTAAATCTAATTTGTAGCTTTGGTCATGATTGGGTAGACAACAAGGTTGTGAAACTTGATGATAAGGAGATTCCTCAACGTAATTGTTTTAGGTACCTTGGTTCAATCATAAATAAAAAATGTGATATAAATGATGATGTTTCCCAAAGAATTAAAATAGAGTGGATGAAGTGGAGAGGTGCGTCTGGGCTCTTGTGTGATTGATGTGTTCCATTAAAGCTCGAAGGAAAATTCTATTGGACCGTCATTGGATTAGCTATAATGTATAGTGCAGAGTGTTAGGCTATTAAAAAGCATACAGACAAACTCAATGTGGCAGAAATGAGGATGCTAAGGTGGATGAGTGGAAAAACTAAGAAAGATGAGATAAGGAATGATCATACTAGAGTTGGTCTACGAGTAGCTCCAATAAGTGATAAGCTACAAGAAAGTCTTTTGAGGTGGCACAGTCACATTCAACGGAGGCTTGTAAATGCCCCTATACAACGTTGATAAAATCTAGATTGATGGATATAAAAAAGTTAGGGACAGACCTAAGATAACCTTAAGAGAAGTGGTGAGAAAATATATGGAAAGCTTACGCCTTATATCTAGCACGGCCTCAAACACAACTGATTGGAAGGCAATAATCCATGTAGCTGACTCCATTTAGTTGGAACAAAGCTTGTTGTTGTTGTTATTGCATATATATTTAAATTTACATTGGTTGACATAGTTTTAAGCTGAAACTACGACTCATAATTAGAAAGTAACTACAAAACAGGCTACTATATTCAAAAGGAAAGGCCTAACCCAATCCTCATCCTATTAGGTAATCTAAACTGTACAAAGGTGAAATAGTAAAGGAAATAGACTCAAAATAAGACTCTTTAAGTCTTAACGAAACTAATGAAATAAATCCCATTACCTTACTTTGTACCCATATCTTAGGCCCACCAACTTGGCCAATTACAAAGTAAAACTATGGAATCAATATATATATATATGGGTGTCTTGAGCATGCAAAGAAAGCACTCATGGAAAACATATGCGAATTCTCTCTTTGGTCTCTTCTAAGCTCAACTTAGCCATTCGATAAACCATTTATGCGGGGGTCAACCGATTCGATTCGAATTTTTTGTTATATATATATATATTTGGGTCCAATCCTAGACTATTCCTAAGGAAAGAAGTCCAACTTGGTGATGAATCCGCATAATGGGAAATCTTGGGTATGGACTGTGAGGGCAGTTGATACATTTTGCTGCAAAATCAACCCATGTAGGTCAGGTGTAGAGGATCCCCACACCCGCAACTAAAATAACGAGTTTAGGTTTAGGTTATTTTGAATTTTGATTAGCATAAAGTATTATTTGAAGTTGTAATTCCAAGTAGGAAAACTAACATCAAAGTTCACGTTAATAGTAACCACAAATGGTAACTCTAGTTTCTACCAAGTCCAATATCAGCCGATATGGAAATATATATTGATGTAAATGCTCAGTTGAACCCACAATTTGATTAATGAATGTTTATCTTGTGAGTTGTTGCTTTTTGGGTTACTGTTATTAATCCCTATCTCTCTTATGATTCACGTAAGTTGTCTCATTCAATCTCCATTGAAGAATCTTTGAGATTGTTGAAAATTCTGAAAGTTCAAGGATTAGTTCAGGGCCTGTTTGGTTACATGAATCCAGAGATTTCAAATCTCTGGACTCGTGAATCTGAGAATTATACCCGTTTGGTTGTAAAAATCTCTAGATTCATGAAATCTAGAGATTCACCTTTTTACACTAAGAGTGGAATCGCAGATTTTTATGGGGGGTGAAATCCAGAGATTTCAAAAAAGCTATACATTTGCACATTCACAAAAATCACATCGATCAAATAGTTTTTTAGGATGAATCCACAGATTTCATTCTACAACCAAACATCTAATTTTATAAATTATAACTCCATAGATTTGAAATCTATAGATTTGAAATCTCTAGATATTTGAAATCTCCAGACTCATGTAACCAAACAGGCCCTCAAGCATTCCAATGGACTGTTCTTCTAACAATGATGAGTTCTTCTTCTTCTTCTTCTTCTTCTAGTCCTCTAGTTCCCAATCCCCAGCTTTTCCCTTTCTATTTTTGTTTTTCCTAAAACCTAGCTGTTGACGTTTCATTGGTGCAAATTGGTCTTTGGAGCATGTGCCTTGGTATTCAAGGAAAACATCGTGGAGTCTAGCTGGGTGATTTGGTCGCTGGCTCAGCCTTCCTTTTTGGGGATATATTTGTTTCCTTATTGGTTGGGTTTATTGACAGGGTTGTTGACTATGCATCCTAAATTAGAAGAGTAGAATCCCATCAGGTATGGGACTTATTTTAGGCTTGTATTTCACATATTGCAGTAGTGAGAACTAGAGAGGCACTCGACTTCCTCTCCTAGAGTCATCTCTCTCACATCTCCTTCTTCTTGTTTTTTCTCTCCTCTCTCGCCTTCTCTTTTCTGTCTGCGATTGTCTTCAGTGGAGGTTGTAACCTTGTTACACTAGCCAATAGAACCTATCTCTGACCCAAACTAGCTATTAGAATTCACAGGAAATCCATCCTATAGCTTAGAAATATAATACCCTTCTACCAGTCATAAGTATACATCAAAGTACCACTAAAAACCCCAAGGTTTTGAACCCTTTCCTTGAACTTTCGTTCTCCCTAAAAGACCCAGATTTCAAACTTAAATCCACACCAATCAAACTGTAAATATTGTCTCAAACTTTAAGTATCATCCTCATATATCATTACCCAAGTTCTCTCCAAGTTTCACCCTGATCCAATATTTTTCATCCCATATCTCAAAACCTGCACCATCCATCTGATACAGGATTGAAGCCCTCCCATTCCAAGACCCAAGTGATGGGCCAAGGAAGCCACCTAAGGTTGCTGTCCAGCCCCTACGGTTGCTGCCCAATTGCTTTATTTTCAGTTTTAATTGCTTAATTTAATTTCAATTACATGCTTTTAGTCTACTAGATAGGTCAGGGGTAGAATTGTACCCATGTCAGGGTATATTTAGTATGTAATTTATTTTATTAGAAGTGTTTAATTAGGACACACGGCATAGACTTTGGTCTTAGATGTGTGCCTCACTCCGCAAACTCATAGAAGGTTTGAGATTAACTATCCTAAGATAAAGTAGTGGAACTTAAAAGGACATTGCTTGAAATCTTTCACTGATGAAATAGTCAAACAAGGAAAGTAGGAATTTGAAGGGAACGTTAATACGATGTGGAATGAGATGGCTATGTGTATTAGGAAGGTGGCTAAATATGTCATAGCTGGATCAAAAAGACAGCACCATTCCTAGAGAGAGACTTGGTGGTGGGATGGTGAGGTTCAAGGAGCCATTAAGGATAAGAAAGCTAGCTTTGAAACATGGCAAAAGACTAAGGTGTAGAAGATTTGCAAAGGTATGAGTTGGCTAGAAATGAAGCTAAGAAAATTGTAGGAAATGCAAGTGAGAGGAACTATGAAGATTTATATACTAGGCACAAGGTGGGGGGGGGGGGGGGGGACTATTCATAAGATAGCTAAAATTGTATGGGGTCTCGATTCTTGGCTTGCTCAAGATTGGTCACCCTTGTATTCAGATCCAGCAATTGAGCTAGCATGTCTTTGGTGTCTTCAAGATTTGCTCTATCTGGTGAATTCATGCTTGTCCATGGTTATGCTATGATGTTACTAGGACTTGCTGGAACTGCAACTCTGATACCAAATGATGTGAACCTGATTTTAGGGTTAGGATTTCTAAGATAATTTCCCTAAAATTAAGGGTTCGACCAGAATCTTCCAACAAATAATTCTAAAATACCATGGGATGTTTATGGATCTCCAAAGAATTTATGGCAAGATTATAGAGGCAAGTTAGGATTGATATGGTTTGTTGACAAGCTCCCAAGGGATTGTTTGAGATACCCAAAATTAATATGGGATGAAAAAGGATCAATCTAAAACTGACAAGGAAAGCTCAATTAACTAAACCTAAATGGCTTGTTATAATTTTGGGAAAAGGGAAAATTTAGGGTTTATCGAATGCCCATGGGTTGATCTTGAGATGTAAAGTTGACCCTAGGATTTGTAGGAAAAGCAAAGGTATAATTTGGAGTATTTTTGGTAAGGTTCAGGGAAAGACTATAGGGATATGGGCAAAGGGTTGAATAAAAAAAATTGGTAGTTTCTTGGATGGATCTTGAATAATCTTTCTTGAATCTTCCTTTTCTTTCTTTCCTTTCTTCTCTTTTCCTCTTTGTTTTTCTTCTTTCTTTTCTGTTTTCAAACCTGCCGCAAGCCAAAAAGGGGGTGGGAGGGGTGCAAGAGAGAGAAGAAAGGGAATAGGAGAGTTGCAAGGTAGGGGAGAGGTGGAGGAGGGGCTGGGAGGTGTCGTAGGGGGTAGGGGAGAGGATCTAGGTCAGGGTGGGGGAGAGGAGAATAGGGGCTGCGATGGAGGGGGTGGGGTTTCCTAGGTGCGCAAGAGAGGAAAGGGGTGACAAGGGGCTGCGATGGGGGAAGGCACTGGCGGTGCTGGTACTTACTTGTCTTATTATTGGAGATGATGTTTGCTGCTGGTTTGTTGAGAAGGGTTGCTACAAAGTGAATCAAGATTCTTAAATTCGTCATGGCCCTCCCAAGAGAACCACGACCTATTTCCCACAAGTTTTCTTGAATCTTATTCAATGCAAACTAAACGGTATATACTTCAGGTATCTGAGATTCGGTTGGTTACGCCATTTGCCATGGTATCAATTTTCAAACATGTATATAGAGAATTCTGACATCCAAAGTAAAAGAAGTTTTAAGGAGGATGAAAGTAGGCAAGGCACAAGGTCATGATGAAATCCCAATAGAAGTACAGAAGAGCTTAGGTCTACCCCTAGTTCAGCTAGATGGAACCTTACCTTCCAATCAGCTCTATTTGAGGTCATACTAGATACAAGGGTACGCCATGCATATCCTTCCTCACCACTTCTCTTAAAGTTATCTTCGGTCTACCCCTAGTTCCTCTAGTTCCTTTGATATGGATTAGATTGATTCTGCACACTGGCGCATTTAAAGACCTCTATTGGACGTGGTCGTGCCACATAAATCAACTTTCTCATAGCTAATCATTTATCGGAGCTACTGTCAGACCATCTCTAATGAAAGAAATACATCTAAAATAGGACTCTTAACAAACTTATCACACAAATTCCATTTTCTTATTTTCTACCCATATTAGACCTATTAGATTGGTCAATTACAAATTAAAATCCAAGGAATCAAAATACATATCTGATCAGTCCTAGACTACTTTTAAGGACAAAATCCTGATTTTGCATCACTAGTAATATGTGGATGTTATGTAGTTATGAATGTAATTATGTCTCTATGTAATTCCCCTATAGATTTAGTATTTTAATCATGGTTGTCCAAGCGTCCGCCTAGGCGGCAAAGCGGTTTTTCAACCGCTTTGTTTTGAACCCCTTAATTGACGCTCAATTTGCAAAGGAACTCCAAGGCCCAAAGTGACATAGAACCTATTTTCTACTCCAGCGCCGCTGCCCCCACACCCCCGCCGGGGCGGCCTCCTTGGACCCCCTCTTGCTCACCGGGGAGCGGGACCCTGTGCCCTTTGGCAACAGAATGTGAAGCATAAGCCATACTCAACATCAAGAATCAATGAATCAGTAAATGCCTAAGCGGACGCTGTGACAACCATGGTTTGATGAGATGAACTTATGTTTGTGTTCTTTTTTTGAATGATTTTTCATAATTATGATTCTTGAATGCTTTTTTTTGGATGAATGTGACTATTAAATATTTGTTTATATTGTTATAGAAAGTAGTTGTATTGAAAAGTAGTTTAAAAGTAATTGTATTGAAAATTTTGACCCAACCGCTTTCGTTGCCTTATTGCCACCTAGATGTCGCTTTGTCACTTAACCTCTTAGGCAAAACCCCAATCGCCTTGCCGCCTTGACAACAAGGATTTTAATAGAAGTGGCAAACAATTAAACTCCAATTCTACCCCGAAGAATTGTATCTAAAGATAAAAGGTAAGCAACCTCACAATTAAGGCAAAAGCCATTGCTTCATCCAGAAAGCAAACTCCTTCCCTGCTCTCTCCCTCTTTGAGTATCCTAGTTTTTCTCAATTTCTGTCCTTATCATATGTTAGGGCCCTCAAGCAAGCTTAGAATAATTTTGTAAAACCCCCTACAATGAACCTTGGTAGCATATGAGTTTCAGCTTTTGGCAGCATATTGATAAGCCTAAGTATCAGTTCTTGGCAGCCCGCAAATCCCTTCACTTACCACTAACACACTCACACTCTGAACCTCACACACGGACACTGCACCTGGAGAGGTAAACAAAGCTTGAAGAAGACTGCAAATGGCTCAATAACTTCAACAATGACATTGATAAACAGCAGATGCAATTACAAGGCTTCCCCAGCCTGAACACCAACACTAATTGACCCAACCGGGGGTCTTCCCCTCCCTATAAGCAAGCTTGCCCAAAAAAAACTTTAAACTTTATTTCAATCCCTCCCTTTCCCCCCCCCGTTTCCTAATAGGACATTGCCACCTGTCCTTGTCCCCCACACATTTATTTTGATACCCTACAACTCCCCTACCCCTACACCCTCAACTTCAATGTCTTAACAATACTTCCGTCCTTTAGTTTCACCTTGCCCTCAAGATGAACTCAACCATTTATCTAGTGTCGCCTCCCATATGCTTCGCCCTTCTCCCGTCTCCACAGCGAATGTTGGTCCCCTTCCTCATGTAGTAATAGGACCTTGAGTTGCTAGTAGTGGCATTGGCACGATTGGGAATAGGGTGCATCGCAATGAAACCACAAACCTTACCCATTTTTCTTTTCGTTTCCTCCAGCGTTAACCAACAAGAGCAATTAGTCATTCTGGTAGGGGAAGTCACCACTTGAGAAGACGAAGGCATGGCTAACGAGTTGGTTGTTGTCACGTTTGATCAAACTTAGGCCGGCTTGGTCAAACCACCTGTGTTAAATCTGGCTCCATTCACATGTCTAGGCACTGACTAGGCTTTGCCAACTTGTAGTGATAGCACTGACATACATTGACCACTGGGGTGTCCCCTCGGCCATTGGGCTTATGGGCTGGCTTTGAACTGGGTCGTCTAGGTCCACCAATGGCCTGGCTCTTGGCTTTATTGGCCTGGGCCAGGTCCATAATTTGGGCCAAGCTATCCACATCCAGACAAGAAACCCTTAACTCAGCCTTCACCTTCTCAACTAAACCCAATGGGAAAGCCCCTTTCAGCCATGTCTTGTCTGCTTATCTGTGATGGCAACCAGGGCTTCAAACTCACATCAGTATTCAGTGACCGAACTCCCCTATTGAAACCCAATCAGAACCTCTTGTGGTGTCCTCATCTGTGGAGATCCAAACTTGTGTCTCAGCTCCTCCTTCAATGCTAACCAAGAAGAAATGGGCTCTACATCTCTTGGTATTACATCCACCCTAGGGCAAAACCCTCAAAGCATATAGTGGCCACTCAAAGTCTCTCTTCTGCACTGGGGCCATAAAGTGAAAACTATCTCTCTGCTCTTGTTTCACACTGGTCTTCCCCATTGATGATCAGCAACTCCAGCTGGGGTGGGTAGAAATCCCAGCGATCACCGGTGACCCCTGTGAGCCCCTACATGGTCTCAACCAAATGGTAAACCGATGACTCTCTCCACTGTGACTTCAGGTGCTTGCCACTCTACCTCCATTGTTTTTCCTTTTGTTAGGTATGACCAAAGCTCCTCCTAACATACCTAATTGCTCCTCTCTCCTTTCTCCATATACTTGGTGGTGGAATCCAATTTCAAATCAAGGGTAGAAACCTGACCCTGCAATTCTTTCCCGGCTGACTCAAGTTCATCAAACATGGATTACATTCAGCTTCTGACCATTCCCTGAGATCAATGTATTCTGATACTAAGCTATGAGGACCCAAAACCGAGCCTGGAATAATTTGGTAAAAACCCCTGCAATGAACCTCAGTTGCACCTGAGTTACAGCTCTTGGCAGCAAGTTGATAAGCCTAAGTATCAGCTCTTGACAGCCGTTGCAAATCCCTTCACCTACCACTCACACACGGACACTGCAACCGGAAAGGTAAGCAAAGCTTGAAGTAGACTGCAAATGGCTTAATAACTTCAACACGGAAATTGATAAACAGCAGATGCAATTACAAGGCTTCCCCAACCCGATACCATCTCTAGTTGCCCCAACTGAGGGTCTGCCACTCCCCACAAGCAAGCTTGCCCAACAAAACTCTCTATCCAATCAACCCCCCCCCCCCCCCCCAAAAAAATCCTATTCCCATGTCTCTCTAATAAAGCCCCCACATATCCCAGCAAATCCTAACTACTTTCCATATAGATCAACATGAAAGTGGCTGCTCCCCAATAGGACAATGCCACCTGTCCTTGTCCCTGACATGTTTACTTTGATAGCCTACAGCAAATCCTCAACTTTAGTGTCTTTACATCATATGATAGAGAGACAAAGAGAGATTCAAGAGTAGGATGAAGCTTGATATTCAGGGTTCGGATGGGGAGATGGAAAGAGGAAAACATTGTTACACCATCAGCAACACTGAAGCCCCATGATACAGTTAAGATTCTCTAGTTGGGTCATCTGTCCTGGAAGAGTTTATTTTGGTCAATTGTTCTACAGACCCCTAGGCTTCTTGTTTTTAGGTTTAAGATGCAATATGCCTAATACGCGTGCCCATAAACTGGGGATAATGTAAATGGATAGGACTACTGATGTAGCCTCAGTTTGTTTTTGCTTGAGGACCAACCATAGGATATAGAATTAGAGTTCTAGGGTGTTGATGGTGCTGAAAGCTAGACTAGGAGCTTTAATGCCGGAGGGGCTGATATGGTTGAAAAGAGGGGGTCATTTATGGGTTAGGGCTGGATTAACATTTTTCAAGAATAATCTTGCTTGCATCTTCAAGGAAAAACCGCATTCAAGTCATGGTGGGAGATCTCGTGAGATCTCGCCGACATCTCGCGAGATATCTCGCTATCTTGTGATAGCGAGACGAGATGAGAGGTGAGAGTGGAGAGATGGGAGATCTCGAGTCGAGATCTCGTGTAAGGTGATCCAACCACCTCTTTAGGGGGTTTTAAAACCCCTTGTCTCGCTCGAGAGAGGCATATTTCGCCTCTCGAGCCTCTCTCTCGCTGGAGGTGAAATTTTGGCCGGAAAAGTCGATTTTTTGCAAGAATTTGTTAGGGATTCAACTTCTAAACATCATCAACACATCTACAACAGCAGATTCAAGCCTATTTCAAGTGATCTTTAATAAAGGTAAGATTTTCCCCCAAATTTGAATTTTTTCAAAAGAAGGTTCTACAATGGGTGTGTGAGTGTAGTATAAATATATGTTGATGATCAAGCTTTGATCTACACTTTTATGGGAAAAAAATTGAATTTTCTGTTATTAAAATTTTTTTATTTTTGAATTTTCATATTTAAAAAATATATTATCTAAAAAATTAAAATTATAAATTAAAAAAAAAAATACTTATGATATGAATGTGATAATCACTTATGTTAAACTACATTTAGAGTGCTACAATCGCATGTATTCATATTTTGATTATCATGCTTGCTGTATTTATTTTTATTTTTTATTTAAATAATTAAATAAAAAATTATGAAAAATAATATTTTATTAAAAAAATCTGATTTTTTTTATAAATGATGCTTATATTATGTAATTTATTTTAAAAATACAAACATGTCTGCTTGAGCATTGTATATATGTTATCTTAGAACAAAGTGTGTGTTTTGTTGTTTTATAAATTGTTTTTACATAAAATAATTATAAAAAATAATGTTATAAAAAAAAAATTCTGTTTTTTTTTTAAATGATGCTCATATTATGTAGTTTATTTTAAAAATACAAACATGTTTGTTTGTGCATTGATATATGTTATCTTAGAACAAAGTGTGTATTTTATTGTTTTATAAATTGTTTTTACATGTTTTTATGTATCTAAAATTATTCTAATGATTATTTGGGAACATTCATGTATGTATTTCAATGCTATACACTTGCATCTTAAATGGCAACTAGGGGGGGTGGCGGCACTGGTAGTAGGACTCAGGACATTGCTTGGCAACATGGGGATCCACCGATCGCCGACAAGAAAAAATCCCTATGCAAGTATTGCCTCAAGACTTTGAATTCTGGTGGTTCAACCAGATTAAAGCAACATTTGGCTGGTTGCTACAAAGATGTTTCCAAGTGTCCCAAGGTTTCTTATGAAGTGCAAAAAACAATTGCAACAACTTTAAAGGGAGGGAAACAAAAAAAGGAGGAGATGGCACAAAAACAAAGGGAATTTGAGGATACAGTGTTGTCTAGACCTTTTGTTGATGTTGATGAGGAGTCAAGGGACGATAAAGAGAGGAGGAGGGTTATGGGTGTTGAGTCACGAGCCGAGTGGAGACGGATGAAGGCTGTAATGGAAGCTAACAGACAGTCCTTACATGTTGAGAATGTGAGGCAATATGAACAGACAAGAGGAGCAGGTGGTTCGGGGTCAGGGGCATCCATGCCACCTAGACATAGTTTTCATGGAAGTGAAAGGACCGAAAGGAGGAGGAAGACTAGACATTATGATGCCACATTTCACCAAGACCCCTCCCTCTTCAAGCATCAAGACATCTATCAAAGAAGCATTCTATATGTTTACTGGAGGTAAAGAAGGCAGTAAGGAGGAGGAAGCTAGGTTGGCAATCAGTAAATTCATGCTCTACAACAACATTGCAGCCAATGTAGCCAAAACACCATACTATCAGGGGATGATTAATGCAGTTGCTAGGGCAGGTGTAGGGGTTAAAGGCCCAACAGCTTGTGAAGTAATGAATAAATATTTACCAAAGGTAAAGCAGGAGGTGGATGAATAAATTGGTTCATTAAAGGAAAAATGGAGTACATATGGTGTTACTGTGATGGTTGATGGATGGACTGATCCTACTAGACAATCCATCATTAATTTCATGTTGAGTTGCAATGGAAGGACATACTTAAGTCAGTGGATGCCTCAGATAAAATCAAAGATGTTGACTACCTTTACAAGCTTTTTAGGGAGGTGGTCCTCGATGTAGGGCCAAGAATGTTATCCAAATTGTCACAAATAATGGTGCTAACTTCAAAAAAGCTAGTGAAATGTTGATGAAGAAGAAGAGCAGTAGGATCCACCTCTTTTGGACACCATGTGTTGCGCATTCGATTGATCTTATGTTGAAGCACTTGGGGAAAAGAAAGTCAATCAATGTTGTGGTTGACATGGCTAGAAGGGTAAGTAATTTTTTATAACTATGGTTAAGTGCTGAATATGATGAGGAACCACTGTAAGGGTGATCTAGTCAGACCTGGATTGACTAGATTCGCTACCAACCATGTAGCTCTAAAAAGCTTCCAGAAGAAAGTGGTGGGTCAACAGCACATGTTTGCAAGTGAGGAGTGGTTAGATTAGCATGGATCTAGCCATCCTGATGCAGTACTAGCCCAACAAACCATTGCTGATGATTCCTTTTGGAGGCAACTGAATAGGACAGTGGACATTATAGAGCTTATTATGTTTGTTTTAAGGATGGTGGATTCGGAGAAGAAGCCCACAATGCCCCATATATATGTTGCCCTCCAGCAAATGAAAGAGTTGGTTAAAGCTGCTGCCCCTAGCTCCTTCAAATCCTACAAGAGGATCATCGATAATAGATGGGAGACGCACTTGATGCATCCTTTGCACTTGGCTGGTGAGTCACTTTTAAGTTTTTGTTGTATACTTTAATTTACATTCTTAATTTGTTATAAGTTATAACTTATAATTTATAAACAAGTATACAACCAAATCATTAACCAAATTTTTTATTTCCACAATGCAAGCTAACTACCTCAACCCAAAGTACCATTACAAGAATGATCTGGGGCTTAATGTAAGGTTGATGTGGAGAAGCTTGTATCAAATCCCGTCATGCAAGGGACAATTAATGGAGAGGTGAGAACTTATTCAATTGTTTCTTCAACTTCTTGCATTAGTGCATTAAGCATATACAAAATATAATAATTGAAGAATTGGTGTACAGATCAGGGAGTTCAGGGATGCCTCTGGGAGTTTTGGAAAGCCTTCTGCAGTTGCAACTAGGCAAAAAAAATGATCTTGGTAAATAGTCCATTACTATAAGTCATTAAGTCTATAACTCTGTAAATGATAACTGATAAGTTATATAAATATTAAGATTTACTTGCCTAATGCATTCTTATTTTTTGTTATGCAGCTGACTAGTGCGTACTATATGGAACAAGTGCGCCAAATCACAGGGACATAGCAATTAAAGTACTCTCACAGACTTGCTCATCCTCTAGTTGCGAGAGGAACTAAAGCACCTTCTCACTCATCCATAGTAAGGTACGGAACATATTAGGGAGTAAGAGGCTCGAGGACTTAGTGTATGTGCATTACAACATAAGATTGAGAGTAGGGCACATACAAGATGATATAGATGACGACAATCGCCAACCAATTGAGTTGACTAATATATTCCACGAGCCCCCCGCAGAACATGAGGAAGATGATGTCATATATCAATGGGTTAGGGATCGAGGTGGCCCAGTGCTGGATGGGCCAGCAAGGCAGCCGAATCCTACCATTGCTGCTGCTATGGGCCCAAATGCTATGTCTGAGCACGTGTCTTCTGATGAGGGTCAGGTTGCTATAGCAACATCAGAAGGACCAACTGTACCATTTGTGGAGCCACCTAGTCGACTTGAAACAACTGAGGTGACAACTAGTAGTGGGGGTTCAGATGATGCCGATGATACTAGAGGGCCAAGTGGCTCAAGTCAGCCATCGAGCCATGGAGGCAGTCAAGCTAGTGGTGTTACTGGTAGAAGTCAGTGTCAACAAAGGGAGTCACCTCCACCAGGTCCGAGTCATCCGACACATGCGAGCCACAGTTCCCCTACCTCTCAAACTTATGCTAGGAGTAGGAAGAGCAGATCAAACCAAGGGCAAACGAATGATGATGCAAGCATGCATGATCTTGAATTGATCATGTGAAGCATAAGCCTAGATCATGGTCACAATAATTCACAATAGCAAAGTTTGGACAGTTTGCAGACATCAGGGTACCTATACGGGAATCAAAGCACCGGGTCAGATTACACTGGTTATTCTTCTTATGGAGATCATGCTATTCCTCAAGACCTTGCACCTGGAGAGTACACATATAAGAGTGAAGGTGGGTTGTTTACTAAGTGGTTTAGAAACCCCTACCCACATACTCAACAACAAGAATGGCACTTTCACCCGCCCACGATTGGCGGTTATCCCAGAGTGCTATTCCTCCAGTATTCTAACATTGAGACATATCAGTTCCATATAAAACCGATATGTGACATACTACAGTGATGGGTTGACTTGAGAGTCATATGTGGCCATTGTTCAAAATCAATTAATACAGAATGTTGCGTGATACTCTTATAGTCTTGTAAGTTGTAAGTTGTAATCTTGTTACTCTTGTCTCTTGTACTCTTGTCAGCCTTGTGCCTTGTGAGTTGTGATTTAGAACTTATGGATTATGATTTATAACTTACTAAAAGTCTAAAACTTCTTATGGTTGTAAAATTTTGAAGACATTTAACTATTTAAGTTCTTTGATAGTTTGATCACTTGAATACTTGATGTGTAATGTTAATGTATTTGATACTTGATAGTTGATAACTTGAAGTCTTGAATTACTTGATATCTTTAGTCTTTACATTACATGTTTCTAACCTTGCATTTCACAGAATTTCAGTTTTACACATATGGTTGACTTAAAAGATATACTTAGGGTTATTTTCTCACAAATCTAAGGCCACCAATGTGTTCAAAAGGCCTTAAATAGGCTAAAAACCAAGTTTCAACCCAACCGGGGCCCTAAAACCCACCGAGATGGGCCATCGAGATTACGCCAGTTTTTTTGTAGATCTCGACCGAGATCTCGCCATCTCGGTCAAGATCTCGCTTTTTTTGAGTGGCGAGATCTCGCTCTCAAACGAGATCTCCCACCATGATTCAAGTTGCAGACTTTATGAGGGATGATATTCCAGAGAAAACCAACGAGACATGCACCTTCAATGGGGTTTACAGTGTTTAGTGGTGAGAAATGGGCTGGAGAAGAAACAGAATGACTGGTGACAGAAAACTGAAAACAGAATGGTTCCAGTTTTAATGAAATTATGTAGGGAACTTACTGATTCAATGTTGCTCTAATGGAAACAGCTTCAAAATCAACCCTTGATTACAAGCTTTTTAAGGATGATGGATCGTCAATTGGAATACCAAATCCACAATCACAGCAGTAAGTCTGTACCTTAAACACTAGACGTCTTGAACACCTTGGACTTTAAGCACCAAGATTCCAAGCACTTGGATTTTAAACACCAAGGAACCCTAATCTAAACCTGAAATTAGACCTGAAACTCTCAGAGGATGAAGAAAACAATAGCTTTGCTCAGGCAGAAATTGTATAAAGTTGAATTATCTGTTCTAAGAAGATAACTACGTATGATATCTTGTTTAGCCTGACTACAAGAGTCCTCTTTGGATGAGGAATGGAAAAGCAAAACAAAACATAACACTAACTAACTTCTATGCATGGAGGTGTGACTAGACTAGTAACAAATGGGTCATGCGACATCATATCTAATAACTTCCTCTAGACCAGAAATAAACTAGTTGAACCAACAACTGAATTCAGTTCCACCTGAAATTGGAAAGAGCTTAAAAAACCTAAGTACTACCAAGCTAATACTAAGTATTACCAGGTAGATGAAAGCCCGGAGAACTTGAAGCATGACCGATCCACCCCCTTCTCTCCCCCACCCCCCCCCCCCCGGAGAATCCCTCTCTCCCTTCAAACCCTCCCTGCTGGTCCCTTTTCTCCCCTAGCCGCCCACCCTCCAACCCCGACCGACCCCTTAATTTCATTCCTCCCTCATCAATGGTTCCACCATGCTTGGCCTCTGTCCAAATTCTTCTCTAAACCCTCGTCTAAGTGGAAGTCATGCCTCATCCATAACTTCATCGGTCCTCATCCTCCCTTCAAAGTTGTCCAAGCTTCTCTCTCTAAGCAATGGAATGCTTCTGGCTCTTTTCATTTCTAGTTGCTCAAAAATGGTGTCTTCATCTCTCATTTCTCAAATGAGGAAGACAAACCTGTGCTATGGAAGGCACCCTTGGCAAGTCAACAGCAAGCAAGTCTACCTCCAGCAATGGGCTCTAGATATGAAACTGGAAAAAAATGGACCTCCATGCCATCCCCTTGTGAGTTACTCTCCTCGGGCTCTTGCTACACTTTTGGAACTTCAATTGCCTTTGCCATATCGCCTTGTTAATTGGAAAACCCCTCCAAATGGATGCCACCACTTCCACTTAAGATTGATTAACCTCCAGAAGAATTTCTGTCGAGGCTTCAGCCCTTCTCCTTTGCCTATCTCTGTTATAGTTAGCGATGAAACCGGTTTTAGATTCCACCAACTTCTCAATTTTGAAAATGCCCCCCTCTATGCCTTAGCAGCAAAGTATTCAGCCACCTTGAATGCCCTAACTCTTCTCCAACTTCATCCCCCATCCTTGGTCCTCTGGTTAACCTCCCCCTTCCATATCTTCCCTTCTCCTCGGTGGCTTGTGGCTCTCGTCGCCACCAGCGGCCCCTCCTTCCCAACCCATCAGTGTCAGTTCCTTTGGAGCAAAACCAAAGCAAGAACGCTACTCTAGAGCTCAATGGCCACCATTCATCCCCTGACTTGCCCTTCTCTCTACCAAGGGTCCTGGTCTCCCCCTCACCTTTATGGCCTCTCCTGATGCTACTTTCCCCCTCTGTCGATGTACCCTCTATAGATAATCAACGCTCTGCCTTTGTCCCCTAAAACCTGACCATGCTTTGCCCCTTCTCGATCCCCTCTCCTGATTCCCTTTTCCCGCCCTCCCCCCTTAAATCTTCCCTAATCTTACTACAAGCCCTCCTCCCTATCGTTTGCAACCACCCCTTGCCCCTTCCCATTTCCATATTCCTCCTCTAGCCCCTTTCAAATCTCCTCTTATTTGTCTTCCCCTTTCTAACCACTCCTCTTCCTCTTTTACCCCTTCCCCTCTTGATCCTGTCCCCTTTGACCCTACATCCTCCCTCATAGGCCTCTCCACTCCCTTTGGGCCTCAGGCCCACCTCCTTTATTCTTTTGCCCCTTCCCCCTCCCTTAACCCACTCCTCTTTTATTACTCCTCGGCCCACACCTCCCCCCCCCCAAACCCACCTTAATCTCAACCTCTAGCTCATATCATCTCCTAACATCCTCTCCTTTAGCCTACCCACCCTTGCTGCCTTGCCCTCCCCCGGCCACCTTTCCTCCCTTCCCCTCCCTGTTGTTGAGTTCCCCCCCCCCCTTCATTTCTAAGTAAATAGCCCCCTCTTTGCGCGAGAAGGCTCCCTCAATCGACAATTGCAATCCTGATCTTCGAGACTCTTCTAAATCAAAGACCATGGTTATCAAAGCGTCCGCCTAGGCGCGCCTAGTCAGCAAAGCGGTTTTTGAACTGCTGAATTGTGACCGCTTAACTAACTGGCTGATTTCTTTCCGCTTTTTTGCTTAGGCACTACTGCTTTGCCGCCTTTTGCGCTATATTCCGCCTAAAGGCTAAAGCAACCGCTTTTTTTACATTTTTTAATTTGTGCATATTATTTTTTTTTAATCATAATTTATTCTACAATGCTGTATATAAATTTAAATATGTGAGCCATTTCGGAATCGAGGCCCAAAGTTCCTGTCGACAACAGAATGTGAAGCATGAGCCATATTCAACATTGATAATCAATGAATCATTAAATAAACAATGACTTGAAAATCGGAATAATGAGATCTATTAATTTATCATGTTGGCACTATTTGGTTAAAAAAAGGGAAAAACGGATACATCAATTCTGATTCCAATTCATATATTATTCATGTATATTTAATAAAAAAAAATCATGTTAAAAATAGTACTAAACTATATATGAATAATATTTATATTCATAATTGTGATTCTTGAATTTTTTTTGTTTTTTTTTTTTTTTTTTTTTTTTTTTTTATTTTTATGAATGTGATTGTTTAGTACTTTAGTTTATTATAAAAAGTAGTTATATTAAAAATATTGACTAAACCGCTTTGGTCGCTTTATTACCGCCTAATCGCCAAACCGGAGCCCCCATCACTTTGCCGCTTTAATAAGCATGTCAGGAGACCCCCTCTCCTCCCCTTCGAAACCACTGAAGTAATAGTCACTCTACCAAAGGTCGCCATAGCTTCAATGAAGATTTTATTGTTACTTTCCAGCCTTCTAGTATAGATAAGTAAGGAAATCCTAGTTCCCTTCTTCTCTTGGTTGCCTTTTATTCTTGTATTGTTTTTTGTTCCGCTACGTTTTGTTTAAATTTGGTTTTGTCTTGTATTTTCTCCCTCCCCCTTTTCTCCCCTTTGGTTAATGAATATTTCATTCATCCAAAAAGAAAAGTCCACCCAAGAAGACTTGTCTCACCTCTCCTCCATCCCCTTCCACCAACCAGATTTCTTCCCTTAAAAATCCAATAGCAATTGAAAGCACATTTTGTCTTCTTTTTCTTCTTTTTCTTCTTTTTTTAAGGTATTTTTTTTCCAGAATTCCAAAAGCCTGACCATTCCAATTGAAAGCAAACTTTCACCATTAAAACTTAACATAACATTCACTAACAGACTCCTCTACATCAACACAACCTAATCCTACCATCAAACTTAAGTCCTACCAAACCCTAACCCTAATATGACCTAAGAACCTTATTTTGACCAAGCCACATGCTAGTTAATAGCAGAGGTTATCTAGAATTGATATTGAGGTTGCCTTAGCCAGGATCGGTGTTGGAGCTTGATACGTGGGTTAGTGATGGTGCACAAGGGAAATGAGTGACAAAGAAAGAGAGTAGACGAAACTTTTAGCCCTTGGGAACTTGGGGGAGGGAGCAGTTGTCCCAAATAACAAGCTAAGAACAATTGAATTCCAGCACACTTTCCACCATTGAAACTTAACGTAACATTCACTAATAGACTCCTCTAGATCAACACAACCTAACCTACCAACCCTAGTCCAAATATGACATAAATCCCCTGTTTTGACTTAGCCATACTTACTGGCTCATCGCAGAGGTTATTTGCTTCTAGGTGTATCCCTTCCAACATAGAACTACATTACCCTAGTTGCGATGGGGAGGGTGCTAGTCAATCCCTGGTTGCAGCAGTGAAATCAGGAATTGATATTGAGGTCAACTTTGCCAGGGTTGGGGTTGGAGCCTGATACTTGGGTTAGAGATAGTGCAGAAGGGAAATGAGTGGCAGGGAAAGAGAGTTGAGAGAACTGTTAGCCACAGGGAAATTGGGGGAGGGGTGCTGTTGTCCCAAATAACAAGAACTAAGAACAATGTCTAGGTTTCATGGCTGGTTGAAACAGAAATTGTATTGAGGATGATAACTACTGATTTGACCATTTCAGAATATAAACCAGTGGCAGTGGGAAGAAAAGAATAAGGAAGTCAATCAGTGATTGAAGATGACTAATAATGACATTCATTGAAAACAAAAGTATAAAAAATAAATAAATAAATAAATAAAATAAAGGGGGACACTTCCATAAATGATTCCATCATAAAATCTTCTCAAGTAAGGTAATCAAACATGTCAAATAGATTCCAGGGCCTTAACCATCATTGTATTCTAACTAACTTGCTTGAAATGCGTGGACCAAAAACCACTGGTTAAATGTTTATTCAGCAATGGCAAGAATCTTATTAAAAAAAATATCCATTTAATTTTTTTCTTTTAAGTTTATCTCTCTTCCCTGCAATTCACTTCCACCCAGGCAGAGTCATTGGATCATCCTGTAGCAATTCAGGCCCCTTGACCCCTGGGGCATGATTTGATCAACACCCACATTAAAAGCACTATTCCTCATTATTTGAAGAAGAGAAGGATATGATTTTCTCTTTTCCTATTCGATTGAAATGTTGTTCAGTTATCTGTTTCTGTCCTTTTCAGTCCATTATAAAGAAGCCAAGTCATCATTCGCCATCAACTACCAGAACGGCAACGTGAAATCTTTATGTATGGGGCCCCAATTTTCTGTCTCTCTGGTTTTATTTATCACTGATCTTTGTTAGTAGAGTCGAGGCATTTTAAGAAGACAAGAGAACTAAACACTAGAGTATACAACAATTTTCTATGAGATGATAAGGGAATACCTCCCATAGATGTATTTGTAACTTCCTAATGTTATAGGGGGAAGAAGCTGAAATCTCTGTCTCACCAGTATCCCTCAATACATGCAAGCCACTACCAAGAAATTCTTGTGCATATCAAACTACAGTCGGGTAATCAATATCCAATCTCGAGAATCTACATCAACCATAAAACAGTCCATACACTTTAACAAAATCCCAGACAACAGAAGCTTCCCGGTTCCTATAAATGAAGTCACAATGAAGAGAACCCTGTAGCAGGCTATACAGAGAAGGTAAGAAATCATGCCTAATCTAGACTCGCGACCACTAAGTTGACCACCAATCAACCAAAAACCCACGAAGAAACATTTGAGTTTTCATTCTACTCAAATTGAAAAATAGAACTGGGCAGTGAAAAAGCGTATTATCCAACTATATGAAAATTTTCCATATTATGAATAAATAAAGAAGCAGAAGAAGAGGTTGTTAGTTCATAGTGATCTTACCATAAAGTAGGTTTACTGCAAAACATTAGCAGCTCTGATTCTAATAGCTGTTAAGCACGAGAATCAGGACTGAAACTCTGTTGTTGTACTCTGCAGTGAGGGATGATCCATCTTCCATTTCCCCATTTCTCTCACTCACTGTAAACGCTTGCCCACCCTCTTAACAAGCCCAATCAAAGAAAATCTCACTCGATGGTCGGTGCCAACTTCCAGCCACCACCAGAGCTGTTAAGAGGAGAAACCGTTGAGTGCCAAGGAACTATTATGTGGGACCCACTTCTAGAAATTTCCACCGTGGGGACAAATTCACAGCACCCCTGGTCTCTTTTGCAAATCTGGACCAGAAGTTTTGCGTAATGATCGTTTGCGGTAGTCTCCACTCTGGTCGAATTGTACACGGAAACCTTTTAGACCAAAAGTATAATGGTTTGAATGCGGTCCAAGCTTCATGCGTAAACTGAACCGATACGAAACTTATGCTCGAACAGAAAGTTGCAATCATGCAAAGCTTAAATGCATGGATTACAACTGATTCGGAGTCTGGTTTGCCTGATAAGCAAGAAAATAGGTATTAACCAGTGTTTGCAGTCCAACCAAATCTTGTTAGTTGAAACCGGTTCAAAATTTTTACCAAAGGAAAAGAGGGTTCAAATTTATCCAAATGACACAGTTGCTTTATAGACTCATCTTTTGAGGAGTCGGGATCAGCTCCTCATCGGGGGAACACTGAGTGCTCTCCGACGGCTTCCCAAGTACAAAAGCCAGTGGGTCCCACTAGTGAAAAAACACATTTTGGAAAGAAAAAAATTATTTTTTCACCTGTGGGACCCACTGGTTTTTGTGGTCAAGAAGCCGTCAGGGGAGCACAAATGATCCTGATTCTGTGATTCTCTTCTGAGGGCCATGTGTAACATCCCCTCCCCCGCGCATTCATATCATCTGGGCTAGTTTATGCACACTTCGACTACATCCTCAATGTAGCTTTTATTCATAATTTTAAATATGCCACGAAGGATAGGATCGGGTTTTAAATATAATTTTGAGTTATCACGTAATATTAAAGTCTATAACCTATTATGTAGCTTGATCCTCGAAAAGAAAAGGTTCATCATTTTGATTTGGTCCAGTTCAAAGATTCAAGTTATCAATGTGACAAGGTGTCATGCCTCACCCAACTGAACCCAGTCATACCCGAATACTCGTGGGGGTGATATACTTTAGGACCTCAGTTTAGTGATAAATCTACACAATCATATGATATAGGCAATCAAAGGACAAAGAAAATAATAAATTAAATTATGGAAATTATAAAATCTGAATTATCAAGTGGTTGCAACCATCCATTAACTAATGTTGATCAAAATGAATATCAGAATAAAGGAAAGAATAGTTTTGCAGTGAAATTAAACTACAATAGTTCTCTACTGGAATCAAGCTCCATATGAACAGTCCTGGAACGGACACGAAGCTCTATTCGAGTCCACTTCTTCTTCAAGTCGCTTCTTTATAATAATATGTTGGCAATAGATCCTCCAATTAAATGGATTCCTTATAACATGTAGTATAATCTAAAAGACACATATAAAAGAAATGAGTTCAACAGAATTTAGTGACGTCAACTCAATAGCATGTCATGCATTCATTCACTAATTATCACACCACACATCTATGATTAATAATGATAATATGTATAACGATGATAATATAATTAATGAGTGAATATGATGTTATGCTCCTAACTCTATCATGAAGTTTCTATAGTAGACACCCATTAAGTTAGACATCAATCTCCTTTAGGCGGTCTCATTCACTCCCCATCAATAAGAGACATCTATTGGATTTTCCACGGTTAGAGGCGAATGCTTGTGTGAGTGAGCAATTCTCATGCCTATTGATGTATCACGTTTTATGCTAGAAGAACACAATCACACAAAAAGTGAAAAAACAAAGGCTGGAATGAACTCATATTACTCAATAATAAGAAAGTTTCAATACATAAATAAGTACAATCTACGCAAGCCCGAGGACTTTACATGAGAAATAAAAACATCATTGGCTATAGGTTTGGTGAGAGGGTTAGGTACCATTTGACTAGTAGATATGTGCTTAAGTACAACTTTCTTTCTTTCTACAATGTCTCTAACAAAATGATATCTCACTTGTATATGTTTGGTGACTTTGGTCTTCCCATGATACTTGGGGTCCTTGACAGAACTAAGAACTTTTGTACTATCACAAAAAACAAGGGTAGGAGGCTTTTTGGATGTCAACACAAATCCATTATGTTTTAGGAATCTCCTCAACCAAACAACCTCCTGTACCGCAGCTGAGCATGCCACATACTCTACCTCCATGGTTGAGAGTGCTATACAAGTCTGCTTCTTGCTACACCACGAAATGGCCACGCCATTCAGCAAGAAAGCATATCTAGAGGTTGATTTGCGCTCATCAATGTCTCCATCCCAGTCGGCATTGCTATAGCCAACCAATCACAAATTCGATCTTTGGTAACGCAGCATGTAGTTACTCGTTCCTCTAAGATATCTCAAAACTTTTTTGACTGCTTTCCAATGCTCTATGCCTGGGTTTGATTGAAACCGACTAACCAAACCCAGTGCAAAACAAATATGGTCTAGTACACATCATAGCGTACATAAGGCTACCCATAACATTGGAATATGGAATTCTTTCCAATTTGGTTTTCTCCTCTGGAGTCTTAGGATCCATGTCAAGGCTCAAATGCAAACCCTTCTCCACTGGAGTATCTATTGGTTTGCAGTTGTGCATTTGGTATCTTTATGACATTGTCAATATAGGTCTATTGAGATAAGCCCAGTAATCTCTTTTGCCTATTTCTGACAATCTTGACACCAAGCATATAGCTTGCTTCACCCATATCCTTCATATCAAATATGGAGGACAACCATTTCTTAATGATTTTCTAATAGCTCCTTACTATTGCTAGCCATGAGTATGTCATCTCCATACAATGTCAGAATGATAAAATTACCATCGGATCTATTGGTGTAAACACAATGGTCTTCCTCAAGCATGGAAAAACCATTTTCCATCATAGCTTGGTGGAAGCGCACATTCCATTGTTTAGATGCTTACTTGAAGCCATATATGGACTTCTTGAGCTTGCACCACTTTGCACTTTAGTCCCTTAGCTTCAAAGCCTTGAGGTTGATCCATATAGATCTCTTCCTCAAGTTCTCCATTCAGAAAAACAGTCTTTATGTCACATCCCCCCAACCTGTACCCTATCTGGAATACCCAGAGGTGTGATCTACAGCCCCAAAGATTAAGTTTAGGGCGATCATATACCCACATAGTACAATAATATAATCATGAGCAAGA
The DNA here is from genome assembly GCF_041222555.1 of Hakea prostrata. Classification (NCBI taxonomy): domain Eukaryota; kingdom Viridiplantae; phylum Streptophyta; class Magnoliopsida; order Proteales; family Proteaceae; genus Hakea; species Hakea prostrata. The sequence goes on along the minus strand of NC_142608.1, from coordinate 46,402,903 downwards.
ATAAATAATTTTATTCAAATAATTTAAGAAACAATCAAGTATGGATCTCAGAAGGATCACAAAAGATAGTGCAGAATAAACAAGATCAGAGTAAAGAGTATAGCGGACATAACTCTAAAACCAATGCGGAAGGTAGATCGAATCTCTAGAGTATTACAACTTAAAGAAATAAAGAAAACTAAGAATCATTCTAAAACTAAACATAATGAGTATCTATGTCCATTGAACAAAGTCTAGACTCAGATGTCTTCAACTCTAGTACGGAACATTCAAGCTCCAAGGTCCGACTAATCTTAGCAATCTCCGTCATCACATGGGTATGCTTCACCATATTGCTCGTAGTCGCCAAAATCTTGGAAACCATACGAGTCACACATCGTGGCTTCATAGTTCAAGATCTCGCAGACATCGGTACCTACAATACAATCTAAAGAAAACATGTCCCCCAAAGGGTGAGCTCAAAAGAACCCAGCAAGCAGTTCAAACACAATTAACAATTATAAACATTCACAATCTCAATAACAGGAACAAGATACAAAAGCAAAACAAGCATGACGCAATGATATGAAACAATGAATGCAAGCATGCTTCTTACTATAAATATGCTGGTCTCTATTGGCAGACATGCATTAAGATACAACACCATACTCCTCTGGGTAGTTCTCAAATAACACTCCCTCAACCTTCCCAGTATCTTGGGTTCTCCGTTGGCAATTGGGTCAGGGCATCCTTCCCGAACATTCTATGGCTGGGGTTTAGGTCAACACTATCGCTCAGACGCTCACCACCATTGGTCTGAGTACTGGCGCGTGTCAGGATTAATACCTAGCCCAATACAAGTCATCTACTGAGTCACATCTACTTTAGGGTTGGATACGTCCATTCATTGCTTCCCACGATTCTTTCCGATATCTTTCCCCCTAGAGTCACCGTCTCCTTCTCGGCTACATAGACTCTTAACCCTATTGGTCATCCAGATATAATAAACGAGAAGCTCTCATGTCCCCTCATGCTTCTAGCCTTCTTGGGCGCCCACGAGCCCAAGCTTATTATGTGCAACCTTACCAATGAATGGCTTCAACATTGTGATTGTGTCCTCTCATGGGTTGGTTTTTTCTCTTGAGCGCCCACCAATCCCCATTGTTGCCACGGGTCACTCGGTCTCAATACCCCTTCTGATAGGGTCAGATATGATAGGGTTTCCTAGCCAAACACTTCTAGACCAAACCTAGGTATATCAACCAGTAGTTACGGAAAGCGCCAAAGGGTAGCATAGGAATGCATCCCATACCACATCCATTGGTGTCCCATGATAGAAACTCCCAAAGGTCATTCCCCATTCCACAACCACAACCTAGGCAATCACATCACATCATGATTCCATACATATCACAATTTAGTCCAATTCACAATTACATCATTCATAACCAATTCAAATATGTAAATCACATCATGAATAGCCTACTGTAATTACAGAAGTGAAACAATATAGAAAAAAGTAAAACTACAATAGCTAGCATATGCAAACAAGTTCTAACAACATATAGAATGCAAAAATGTCAATTATGAGTGAACGTGCTGACCTTATATTCCAACTTTGCAAACTACAAGAAAAATATCAAAGGGCAAGTCCAAAATCAGCAAAATAACCCTAAACAAACACGTAGAAAGTATAAGGAACAAATCCTAATGATCGAGGACAAAATGGAGTTCAAACGGAAAAAAGTTGCTGTCAGGCACACCCTTGGTCAATTGGCTTGGTTGATTGGATCAACCAAGGGGATCGACCAAGCATTCTGTGTACGGACAGTAATTTCCAACTTTCTTCGTAAACTCATCGAATCACATCAGAACACTCCAAAATTAATAGGAAAATTCTAAAACAACATATAGAGACTATCTATTATTATCTAAACATCAAATAAAGCCTTCTGAATAGAAATCCAATAAATCACCTAATAGGCTTAATCCGCGGATTCTCACGGAAAGGCTAGAATGAATGGGGGATTCATTCTAAAGGTAAGAGAAAAGTAGATCACGCATAGAAAACAATTAAGGAATAGATCTAACATAGGTTGAAATCAAATAACTATAGTAAAAGTAAATCACGGTCTCATGCTAAATTAAAACATTGAAAACACACTATATGGTCTAAGGAAAGAGTAGAGTGAATAGGAATTCACTCTAAGACGATGAGGATCTGAGATTAGGCCATTACAGTAGTGTAAGACCTTCCTCACAATCAAAACAAAGAGTAGAAACAGAAGAGAGTGTAGACCTAAAGAGTATAGAAGCAAATACTAACCTTGTAGAAGAAAAATCAATGGAGGAACTTGCTTGGTTGCTTGGGGATCTTCTTTGGCTTAAGGAGGAGGCTATAGGGTTCTACTCACGTTCTACAGATGTTTAGAGGCAAAGTGGTACCAATTAGATTGAGGTTTGAATATACAGGGCTCTCAAAACCTAAAATTTCCAAAAATACACAATTCTGCCCCGAAGGATGCTTTGGTCGGTTGCCTTGGTCGATTGGATCAACCAAGGGGTCGACCAAGCAATGTCCATGGTCAAAATTGCTGAATTTTAGTCTTCAACAGCCTCAAGCTTCACTTGGGTCCCTCACCAACTTAAGAAAGGGTCTTGTCTAGTTCTATAGGACCATCTATGGGTGTTGACACTTTAATCAAAGTCCACCATTCCAATCAATCTTCATTTAAATCACCTCTTCTTCCAAACTCACTCAAGGTTTCCATACTAGGATCTATATCACTTACCCCCAAGGGTTCTAGGATAGACCCAAAGGGGTTCAAATTTGGATGGTCCTCAATTGTCTTCTTCCTTCACTTCAGGTCTTCGGATCTACACTATGGATTTTCGGATCGGGATTTTCGTAGGATCTCACACTTTACATTCATCTGGTAAAGGTCTAAGTCCATTTGAGCAACAATGGCTAATATGATGCTGATGGAGGCAAACCTAAGCACAGGGGAAAAAATTCCTCATAATCAGCACCCTCTCTTTGGTGTAGCCCTTAGCTACCAAACGAGCCTTGAATCTCTCAATAGATCCATCCGCCTTTCTCATGATCTTGAGAACCCATTTGGTCCCAATTGCCTTTTATCCTGGCGGTAAGTCAACCAAGTCCCAGACAAGGTTGATTCTCATCGACTCCAACTCCTCCTCTATTGTTTTTAGCCATTCCTTTGAGCTCGTTCCGCAAGAGCTTCCTGCACGCTCTTCGTTCCCTAATCATTGACTGGAGTCATCTCGGTTGCCTCACAGTTAGTCTCTTCAGGAGCTACCATGTAGGCTTCATCCTCGATGTCGAAATGTCATCCTTTATGTCGAAACGTCAACTAGGAACTAGCCCGCGCTAACTACAGTGCAAGTGCACGTTAGATTGCTCATCCTTTGAGGGAGCTATCACATCTGCACTCCCACTCCCATTAGAGTCTTCTGGATGAACCCTAGGTTTGTTATCCAGAATCTGAGTCTCTAGAGTGACAAGATCACTATCTTGTATTTCAAAGAATTCTAATGACTCTTTGTTAACTCTTGCAAGATATGGAAAATCATTTTCCAAGAATGTCGCATCTATAGACTCGAGTTCCATTCTCCTCTCACTCTCATGTAGCCCAATAAAGACATGGCCCTTTGAGTATTCAGAATATCTCACAAAGATACACTTTCTTCCTCTGGGTCTAAGCTTCCCATATTACTGAGAACTAGAGTAAACATATGCTACACATCCCCATGCGCACATGTGACTCAAATCTGGCTTCCTTCTGGTCCATAACTCATATGTTGTAGAAGGAACCGATTTAGTTGGAACTCTATTGAGGATATAGGCTACAGTCAGCAGAGCATCTCCCCAAAAAGAGATGGCTAGGTTTTCCTGCGCCATCATGGGTCTCACCATGTCTAGCAACATTTTATTCCTCCTCTTAGCAATCCCATTTTCCTTTGGAGTCCCTGGAATAGTAAGTTGCCTAGATATCCCATTTTCATCACACAACCCTTTAAACATATTGGAGATATACTCTCGACCTCTATCCGTTCTAAGAGTTTTAATTCTTTTATCTAACTAATTCTCAGCTAAGCTCATGAACTTCTTAAAGCATTCTAGAGTTTCTGACTTATGAGAAATTAGATAAATATTACCATACCGTGTATAGTCATCTATAAATGTGATGAAATAAGTTTTTCCTTTCCTAGTATGCACTTTGGTTCGCAAACATGTGAATGGATAAATTCTAGAGGAAGAGGGGCTCTTAAAGCCTTTATGAATGGTTTTGTAGTTGCTTTTCTTGCTAGACATGATTCACTAGTTGGTAAATAAAATAGTGAACCTTGGACCCAGAGGCCTTCTCTTGCCAACCTATTCATCCTATCCAGGCCAATATGTCCTAGTTTAGCATGCCACACAATAGAATTAATATACACAATATTTTGGCACACAAAAGCACTACTAGAATTAGATAAATAATCAATTGTATCTAATACTATAAAACCATTCTAGAGAAAACTACAACCATAAACTGTATCACCTAAATAAAAATTATAGAATTGTTTTCAAATACAACTCTAAAATCATGTCTCGTAAGAAAAATAACAGAAACAAGATTCCACTAAATATCCGGAACATACAGCACATCATGGAGTAACAGCGTTCGGCCACCCCGCAAAATTAATTTGCACGTGCCAACACCATTGACTCTTGTTGAAAACATGGACTGAGGTTTTCTAATTAGAATAGGATTATATTTCCTAATAAGTCTAGAGTTTTATTTCTATTTGTTTTATATTTCTTTTTCCTACTTAGTATAGGACTTAATTAGGTTGTAACTATAAATACCCTATTGGGGTCTTGTGAATAATATACTTTTAGAGGAGCAATTCCTCACATTACAAAATGGTATTAGAGCAAGGTTTTGTTTTCATCCTACGGAAGTGCTGTAGAAATTTTTTTTGAAGTCGCTATTCACGTGTTTGTTTTCCTCTCGAGTATCCTGGAAATGTATATTAAGTGATTAAGTGCATGTCTAGGAAAATTTTGTCCAAGGAGTCTGGTATTTAAGCGGACTAGTTGTGTCCCTCCAATCTTTCTTGGAAACTTTTCTTGTGTACTTTGGTTCAACAATATACCAATTGGAGGTAACCTGATGACATACTTTTCACGTGAATTAGTGAGAGTTATTCTGTAGTTGACAATAGTTCGTGATAGAAACAATGACAGCTTTTGCAAATTTGAATAGTTCCATGTACTGTTTCATAATTTTTGAAAATATTTCAGGGACTTTTTTGTAATTTTGAAAAGTTCAAGGACTTTTTTGCAATTGTCAACAATTTTAGGGATTTTTTCGTATATTCTGAAAAAGTTTAAGGATTTTTTTTTGCAATTTTCAACAATTTCAGGGACTTTTTTGTGATTTTGAAAAGTTCAAGGGGCTATTTGTAAATTTAAATAATTTCTCCTGGCGATGATGGCTGATCTCATATCTCCTTTATTTGGTACATCTGAAGAGTCTCCCATGTCTTCCATTTATAAGGATCGTGAGTTTTCTCCGCTTTAGATAACCACCGTGAAACTTAATGGGACAAATTATCTTAGATGGTCTCCTTCAGTTTCCCTCACTGTTGGTGCTCGAGGTCTTACTGGCCATCTTGATGGGACTTCTACAAAACCTTCCACACCTAGTTTGCAACTTTCCAAGTGGTATACAGATGAATGCTTGGTCATGGGTTTTCTCATAAACTCCATTGAATCTAGCATAGCAAAGAGTTATCTCCTCCTTCCTAATGCGGCAACTATTTGAAAAATTACTAAAGATATATACTCTAGAGTTGGCAATGATGCACAATGCTTTGAAATTAGACGAAAAATCAATCAGTTACAGCAGGACCTTCCTCTTTCTTAGTACTATAACACTCTTCAAGGATATTACCAAACTTTAGATTTCAATGAAAAGTATACATCGAAGAATGCTAAAGATTCTATTACTTATCAACAATGGGAAGATAAACAAAGAGTTTATGATTTTTTGGCAAGAATGAATATAGAATTTGATCAAATTCACGCACAGATCCTTTCTAGAGAGCATTTCCCTTCTCTGGCTCAAGCCTATGCCATGGTAGATACCTAGGATAGTCGAAGGACAGCTATGGTACACACTCAAACATCTGATAAATCTGCATTGGTGGCTGGTTATGGCAATAATAAATCTAGTTCTGGTAATTTTTGCCTTCCAGTAAAGTGCGAGTATTGTGGAAAAGAGCGTCATACAAAAGACAAGTGTTGGAAGTTGCATGGACATCCAACAAATTCCCGTGGAGGAGGTAGAAATGGAATCAAGGGCAGCAATCAAACATTTGCAAATCAAGCCAATTCTGACACCTTGAGTACTCCAATACCTTTTTCCTCAGATGAGCTCTAGCACTTTCGCTAGTTGATGTCCAGACTTGACTCATCTTCTCTAGTACCGACTTCCAGTGCGAGTATAGCCTCTATCATTGTTCCCTCTATTGATCCACAATTCCCCATAGGCGTTTTTAGTTGTCATAATGTCAATATGACTTATCCCTCCTGGGTAATCGACTCTGGGGCAACCGACCATATGATAGGCTCATCTACTTTGTTTTATACTTATTCATCTGTCCCTATTGCTCAGGATTTTTGAATGGCTGATGGGTCTCTCTCCCCTATCTCTGGGAAAGGATATATTATCTGTTTGCCTTCTCTTACCTTATCTAATGTCATGCATGTTACTAAGTTTTCGGCTAATCTTTTATCTATTAGTAGCCTTACTCGTGATATGAACTGCAAAATAACTTTCTTTCCTTTTCATTATGTGTTTTAGGACTTGGAAACGGGGCTTACGATTGGCAGTGGTAGAAAAAAATGGGGGCTCTACTTAATGGATGGGTCCCCATCAACTCTTTCTACGGTCTCTAGTTCCACCTCTCCTGCACTTTTTACCTTATTATAGTGGGATAGTCGTCTTGGCCATGTTCCTTTACCTATTCTGTCCAAATTATTTCCTGATATGATTAAAAGGTGTAATTTGAATGATTTTTATTATGAGGCATGTATCTTGGCCAAACAGACCAGGCATGTTTACCCTATTTCAGATAATCGTAATAAAATTCTTTTTTCAATCATTCACTCTGATGTGTGGGGTCCTTCTTGGACCGTGTTTGTATCTGGTCATAGATGATTTGTTACCTTTACAGACTGTTGTACTAGTGTCACATCCCCCCAGCCGGTACCCTATCTGGATTACCCGGGGAAGTGATCCACAGCCCAAAAGATCAAGTTTAGGAACGATCATATCCATTTAGCACAATAACAAAATCAAAAGCAAGAACAAATCATTGTATTCTAATAAGTTAATAATAAAATTCAAGAAAAGATCTCAGAAGGATCACTAAGAATATCAGAGTGCGGAAAACAAGATACCAAATCAAAAGACAACTGTAGAGTATAGCGGAAATATACTCCACAACATATGCGGAAGGTAGAGCGAAATCTAAGTAAAGCTCTAAGCTAATACAAGTAAAGTAAAAGATAAGTCTAAGAGAAACAAGAGAAATCTAATCCACATCATCAGTCGGCTCTTCTTCATCTTCAGTCTTCATCTTCTTCACCTTGCCCTTCCTTATATGGACCATCATCATATTTCAAACCTGCAGAGAAGTCTAACAAAAGATATGGTACAAAAGGAGTGAGTTTCGAAAGAAACCCAGTAAGGCAGTTAAATCCATAATAACATAAATGGCAGGGTTTCAAAACAAACATAAATGCAATATGGTATGAGACAAACAATGAATGTATGAATCTAACTCTATGTATGCTGATCTCTATTGACAGACGTGCTTTAAGTCATAGCACCATACTTCTTTGGGAAGGTCTCATCACACAACGCCTTTTGGTAGTGGGTCCGGCATCCCTCAGGACATTCCATGGCTGGGGGTTAAGTCACCTCTCTCTCACATCACCATTGGTCTAAGTACTGGCGCATGTCAGGGTAAAGCCTAGCCAAATGCAAGTCTTCTACTTAGTTATATCAAGTCAGATCCAAATACGTCCATTCCTCACCCCTGGCGATCCTTTCCGGTATCCTTCGCACTAGAGTCCTCATAGTCCCTGACTACGGACTCATCAACCCTATTGGTTATCCACATATGGTAAACGGGAAGCTCTCACGTCCCCTCACGGGTTGGTTACCGGTCTTGAGCGCCCGTGAGCCCAAGTCTATCCATATGCAACCCTACCAATAAATGGCCCCCACAATGTGATTCCTGTCCTCTCACGGGTTGGTTACCGGTCTTGAGCGCCCACGAATCCCCATTGCTACCACGGGTCGTTCGGTCTCAATACCCCTCCGATTAGGGTCTGACATAACGGGACATCCTAGCCAAACACTACTAGACAGTCCTAAATATGTCATCCAACAGTTTAGGAAGATGTCCAGAGGGCATCTCCGGAAACATCCCATAATATTCCCATAGTTGTCCAAGGACAGAAGTGTCAAAAGGACACCTCTCCTTCCCGAACCATACTTAATCAATCACAATCACAAATCATACAGAAAATATAGTATATAGAAAAAATACCATAATAAGATTCATCTCATATACAGTTGACAAATAAAGACATTCATAAACTAAAGAAAGCAAGTAAATAATGCTACTGTAATTGAAGTAAATACAACAGTAATATATTCATAAAAGAATCTAATTATGGTAACAAATCTGAAAGATTCTAATATATAAACTAAAATCACACAATCTATGCTATTATAGAAGTAACCATCCTTACCTTTTATAACTTGCAAAGGAATCTTAAGAATTCAAGTAAGATATTGACAAACTTGAGAAGAAAGTCCTAAACAAGTGTATACAACATATTAGGAAAGATCCCTAAAAGAAAAGATATCAAAACATCCAAAACAGACCAAATCTGGAGTTGCTGTACTCATTGGTCGATTGGATTGGTCTACTGTCTCAGTCGACCAATCAGTCGACCAACAGAGACTGTGGCCTACAAAATCAGAGTTTTAAGAATAAAGAACCGAATTTGGTGGTTCAAAAGGGTACTAAACAAGGGGTAAACTACAATGGTAGTATCCTAACATAAAGAGGACTTCAAAACACTAATTGAATCAAGTTTTCGAGTTACAAATTAGAAAATAAAAGTTACCATAATTAGATTAATCATGGTTCTTGAAGAATTCAAAATACAAATCATAGACAAGAACAATAGGAGAATGAATCATTGATTTTGATAAAGATATCATGGAAGGCATACATAGATCTTCAAGAAAGTAGATCTAAGAACATGAATCTAAATAAAGAAACAAAACTTACCATAGATGTATCAGTCATGATTCTTGAAGAAAGCATGGTATGATACAAGAGAAACAACTAGAGATTGATAGATCATGGATCATGTAAGGAAAACACAGCGATTGACTACTAATATGATCAGTAAAATAGATCTAAGAAGATCAGAATTTAAATCAAAGACGAACGAAGACAAGATCATGATTTAGATCATGATTCCTTCAAAAGCTTGCAATGATCATGATTACGGACATTGCTTTAGCCATTAATCCTTAGGAAGATCATGAGAGATAAGTTCAGAGATGTTTGCAACAGAGAATGCAGCATCTCCTCTACTGTCTCAACTCAAAAAGGAAAGAAAAACAGAGATGGAGAAGAAGAAGAGAGTGTAGACATACCTTTGATGCAAGAGGAAGAAGATTACTTGAGTTCTTGTGAGGGATCAACCAAAGATGCAAGGAAATTGATTAGAATGGAGTTCTAACTCGTTCCAGAGGCTTAAGAGGCAGAGGAGACGAAGTAATCCCGAGATTGGACTTAAATAGAGCAAGAAAGATCTAAATTTGCAAAACAGAACTCATTGGTCGATTGGATTGGTCTACTGGCTCCAATCGACCAATCAGTCGACCAATGGAGACAGCAAGGTACAGAATGCACTGTTTTGGTCATAACTTCTTCGTTTGAAGTCCGATTGATCCGAAATTCGAAAGGGAACTTCACACAAACATACTAAGACTATCTAGCATGAATTGAGCATCATCCATGGTCCAAAAATCAGTACTTTGTAAATTGGAGACATGAGTTTCTAAATTGGAAACAACATGGTTCTCATAGCAAACTCACCATGGATTCAAGGGAAGAGTTAGAGAGAACAAGGCTTCTCTCTAATGGAATATCAAGAACATATCAGAGGCAAGAATAACTAAATAGAAAATCAAAAGAATACTAATCCTAGAATGAGAGGAATCAAAAATAGAAACTTACTAGAATGCTTATATCAATGGTCAACATAGAAGGCTAAAATGGCTAGAAAGAAAGGGGAATTGATTCAAGGAGATGAAACACATTGGAAAAGCAGTAAAGGCTAAGATCAAACATGTTAAACATTAATGAGAAAAGAAGCTACAGTAGAATGATCATGCTGTCCAAAATTCAATCAAAATCAGTGAAGAATTGAGGAGATTCACCATGTGGTTTCAAGGAATGCATAGAGTGATTGGGGGTTCACTCTGAGACACAAGGAGATTAGAGAATAGGTAGTTATAGTAGTGTAACACCTTCTCCACAATCAAAACATCAAGATAGAACAATAAGAAGAAGAAAAGAGAGAAGAAGGAGATAGAACATTGAAATCAAGGTCTAACTTCAAGGTGTAACATTAAACTAACCTTTCTTCACCCAAAATAGATAGGGTATCCTGGCTAGGTTTGGGCTGGATTTCACAACTGGGACCACGTGGGTTTATTTCACCAAAAAAGTGACGTTTTCTCGTGCTTTCAAAATTTTCATAATATGATTAGGACTCAGTTTGGGGCGACAGTCAAAATCCTTCGTAAGGATAAAGAAACTGAGTACTTGGGTGGAGCATTTCCTTCCTACTTAGCAAACCATGGCATCATACACCAAACTAGTTGCGTCGACACTCCACCTCAAAATGGGTTGCCGAATGCAAGAATAGACATCTACTTGAGGTAGCACGTTCCCTCATGTTTTCTATGCATGTGCCTCTTCGGTTTTGGGGTGAAGCCGTTCTTACTGCGGCATATCTAATTAATCGAATGCCTTCCCGAGTCTTAGACCAAAGTTGTCCCCTTGAGGTCTTTTAGGGACAGCAGTCTTTACAGTCTCAGCTAAGGTTTTTGAAAGTGTTGCCTTTGTCTGGAACCACCATGTTCATGGAAAGTTAGATCCTCGTAGGAGAAGGTGCATTTTCTTGGGTTATCCTCCTACACAGAAGGAGTATAAGTGTTATCATCCTAGTTCTCGTCGTTTTTTCGTCTATATGGATGTCGTGTTCCAGGAGCAAATTCCATATTTTTCCCCTACACCTCTTCAGGGGGAGAGTTTTAGTGAAGAGGTTCCAGTGTTGATTCCTCCTTTCGATATTTCTCCTAAGATTCCTGCAGATGATCCTCCTTTGGGATGGAATGACCGGACAAGAATAGCTGGTGGATGATAGACAGGGGAAAACTAGAACTCTGAAGACCTATCAAAAAAAGCAACAAGTGACCCCTTCTGAACCAAGCCAGTCAAAAGCTTTGATTGGCTCTGTACAATCTGTTCCTCTAGGTGAGTCTGTCTTTGACCCTTTTTCTAATCCTACTTTGGACTTACCAATTGCATTAAGAAAACAGCCTCGAACTTCCACCAAACATCCTATTTCCAATTATGTTTCATATCAGTCTCTATCTCCAAAATTTCAAAGTTTTATTTCCTTTTTGTCCTCTACTTTTATTCCTAACACTTGGTAGGAGGCATTATCTCACTCAAATTGGAAAGATGCTATGGATGAGGAAATGTAAGCTCTGGAAAAAAACAAAACGTGGGACTTGGTGACTTTGCCCATAGGAAAGTAGATTGTTGGGTGCAAATGGGTGTTTGTGATCAAGTACAAGGTAGATGGGACTGTTGAAAGGTACAAGGCAAGATTGGTGGCCAAATGTTTCACTCAGACTTATGGCGTTGACTACCAGGAGACATTTGCCCCTGTTGCCAAGATGAACACAGTTCGTACTATTATTTCATGTGCAATTAATAAAGGGTGGAGTTTACGACAATTAGATGTGAAGAATGCCTTTTTGCATGGAGAACTCCAAAAAGAGGTACATATGACCACCTAGGTATTCTACTACAGAGAATTATAGGAAAGTGTGCAAGTTAAAGAGGGATTTATATGGGTTGAAGCAATCACCAAGAGCATGGTTTCGAAGGTTCTATAAGGCAATGATATCTAATGGCTATAAGCAGAGCAATGTAGACCACACTTTATTTATTAAAAGAGATGGTTGTCACACTACTATACATTTAGTATATGTGGATGATATTGTGATCACAGGCAGTAGTGAGGATGAGATTTCAGCATTAAAGATTTTTTTGGGAACTGAATTGGAGATCAAAGATATGGAAAAACTAAGATATTTCCTAGGTTTAAAGTTGGCATATTCTACTAGCGGTGTATCTCTATCCCAGAAGAAGTATACACTGGATCTTTTGAGGAAACTGGAATGCAAGGATGTAAGCCTGCTGAGACTCCTATTGAGCCTAACCTACACTTGAAGGCAAAGGAAGGAGAACCGGTTGACAAGATAAGGTATCAAAAATTAGTGGGAAAGTTGATCTATCTATCTCACACTAGACTTGACATCACATTTGCAGTTAGTCTTGTTGGCCAGTATATGCATGATCTCTATTCCTCACATTTGGATGCAGTATATCGGATTTTGAGATACTTGAAGACTACTCTACGAAAAGGAATTTTAATTTCAACTCATGGACATTTGAAGATTGATGCATATACATATGCAAACTGGGCAGGATGTCCAGATGATAGGAGATCTACCTCTATGTATTGTGTATATGTGGGAGGTAACCTTGTGACTTGGAGAAGCAAGAAACAAACTGTGGTTGTATGGTCTAGTGCCGAGGCTGAGTTTACGGAATTGCTCAAGGCATTTGTGAGGTACTATGGCTTAAAGGGCTGTGATGAGCACATTTATGTGTGAAATCTTGGGCATAAAGCATGCATTTTATACAATGAGGTGGAGTTACTTTGGGTTTTATGTTGTTTTTGCAGATTTTAGGACTTTTCAAGATTTAAGCAAATATTTGGAGTTTTGGGCTTGAATAATGCAATTTTACACATCAAGAAGTCCATTCAAATTCTCAAATGCGAAAATGGGCCTGATCTGGAGCATGATGGACTAGTATGTGTGATTATGGGCCAACTCAGAAATAATGAAGAGATAAAGAAGGCAAATTTGATCTACGACTGAGATTATGAATTATCAATCAAATCTACAGAGATTATTGAGAGAGTCCACATGGAGAAAAGAGTCCTTGCATACTTCAATATCTTATTTTCTATTTGGGATTTGATTAAAGAAAGAAAAAGAGGAAAAAGATTTATATTCAGATAAGGATGAAGCAAAAATCCCGTTTTTGAATGTCTCTGTCCAGTTTCGATCAAGCCCTTCATCGAACGGTCATCCAATGTCCGATCGTGCTGATTTTTGGAGGAGAGCTTCACGACTACTTAAACCTTAAATCCAATGGTGGAATTATGCATCTGATCTCTCTAAGTCTGCGCGATTAGCACATCAAAATCCTAATTGGCTGAGTTAGATAGGAACCCTGAGTTTTATTCAAATTCAGCCGTGCCTCATATCTCATGTAAACTCTATAAAAGGAGAGCATACTCCATCAAAGGAAAAGATGTTCGAGAGACTTAGTAGAAGCATTCTTTCTTCTCTCTTCAGTTTATTTAGGCTTTCTCTAGTTTTCTTTGCTTGCATTTGTGAGATTTAAATTTCTAGATTGAATGTTTAGGTTTAATTTTTTTTTGTAATGCAATTCAAGTTCAAGTTTCAAGTTTTTAGATTCGTTTTTCTCTAGGTTTAGCAATTGCAGATTTAGATCATTTTAGATCTAGATCTAGTTGTTAGGGTTGGTATAGATTCGAATCGTTTGTTCAATTTGCAAGTAAGTAACCTTCTTTATTAATCTTCTCTCCTCCCTCCATTCTGGCTTCTATCTACCCCTCCATATTCTTAATTTAGGATTTACTTTCAGCATTTACTTATTGTTCTCCCATCCCCTGGATCCTTGATCAGAGATGCCTACAGTCGTGCCTCTCTTTGGTTAAGGCTTCCTTTTTACTTTCTGCAATTTACTTTATGTTATTTACTTTCTGCAATTTACTTTCAGCATTTATTTATTGTTCTCCCTTCCCATGGATCCTTGATCAGAGATGCCTACAGTCGTGCCTCTCTCTGGTTAAGGCTTCCTTTTCCTTTTATTGCTTTGTTATTTACTTTCTGTTATTTACTTTCTGTTATTTACTTTCTGCATTGTTTTTTTTTCTTTAATATCCATTCTCCCGATCGGTGGACTGTAAGCTACGGCAAAGGGTCCATGGTCAAAGTCATTATTATTATACTCCCCTTCCCTCGATCCAGAGCTGACACTCGGATCACTTCCCTTTTCCTTTTATTTTTATTGTTTGCATTTTTTTCCTGTCTTTTATTTATGCATTGATTGTGTTTAATTTATTTTTCATTTCAATTCGATTGCATTAGATGTGTAGATTAGGATCGTTTAGTTTAGTTAATTATTTAACAAAAATTGAATCATTCCACTCTCGCATTACTATTAAGAAGTTGAATTCTAAGTGGCACATCTCCTTGAGATCGACCCGTTAGCGACACGATACCGTGCGCTTGCGGTTACTTTTAAATTTCACAAACAGGCTGCTTTAAGAGGTTGGGACAAATTTGGAGGTTCCTATACAGTTATACTTAGATAGTAAGTCAGCAATCAGCATGGCTCATAACCTAGTACCGTATGATAGAACTAAGCATATAGAGATTGACATACATCTCATCAAAGAGAAGGTTGAGGTTGGGCTGATCCATATCACCTTTGTTACTTCAAACGAACAGCGGGCTGATGTGCTCACAAAGAGCTTGAGCACGAAGATATTTAATTACATTATAAGCAAGTTAGGCATGATAAATATCTATGCTCAAACTTGAGGGGGAGTGTTGAAAACATGGAGCTCACTTAGAATAGGATTATGTTTCCTAATAAGTTTAGAGTTTTATTTCTATTTGTTTTATATTTCTTTTTCCTACTTAATATAGGACTTAACTTGGTTGTAACTATAAATACCCTATTGGGGTCTTGTGAATAATATACTTTTAGAGGAGCAATTCTGTACATTACAGCAATTCCGCACATTACAACAACTCCACACTGGAGTTGTTCTCCATCGTTATTCTTCTGCTTCCTCTTGGAATACAATGGTATTCCATGAAGCTCAAACGTTCCCTTGTTATGTGTTTTGTCACACTTGAGTCAACAATCCACAAAGGACTAAATTCAGCAAGCATTGAAGTGCTAGTTACATAACAAGATGAGGTATAACACAAAGTACATACCTCCTGCTCAGTGCGATCAAGAGCAAAGTGACCAGGCTTCCAACAATGGAAGCAATCACAAGTGATTTCCTTTTGCCACCTTTGGTCCCCCTGGAATGCTTGGGTTCATTCTTGATTCCATTCCCACCCTTATTAACTTGCCTAGAACGTTGAAGTTAACCTTATCCTTCTTGCGCTTTGAGCTTTCACCCTTATTGGTGCTTGCTTCAACAACAAATACCTCAGTGGGAGGGGCATCAGCCATCATCCGATCCTCCTCCAGCTCAAGGTGCTTGGCAGTTTGAGCGAATGTCTTGACATCATCAACACAAGTCAAGAAGATCTTCATGTGTTCCCAAGTCTTGGGTAATGACCTGATGATTGTAGAGACTTGCTCCTCATCAGTCTTTTGGTGCCCACATACACTCAACTCACTTATCATATTGGACATGATGGTTATGTGATGCCTCATAGTATGACCCAGGTGCATCTTATAACCATCAAAAGTGAGTCAAAGCTGGCGACCGCAGGTGGTGGAAGTCCCTCCATACTGGAACTTCACTGCCTCCCACAAAGACTTTGCAGTCCGATGCTTCTCAAATGAAAGCATCAAATCATCCCTCATAGAGCTCAGGATGATAATCCTAACTACCATGTCCTTCCTCTTCCAAGCATTGTAAATCTCAAGGTCCCTACAATGTTGTGTAGTGGTACCTTTTTTAGGTGGGGACACTGTCTGGTTTATGGTTTCCAACATGTGCTGGTCTTTAAGAAGATATTGCACCTTTCGGTGCCAAAGGTCATAGTTCCTCTTCAGCTTATCTCCCTTGGTGAGGTCAGCCACAATGCTCTTAGTTGCAGCCATATCTGTCACATCATCCACCCAGCCGGTACCCTACCTGGCATACCCGAGTGTGTGATCCACAGCCCCGAAGATCAAGTATCGAGGTAATCAACCTCCCACATAGACAATAACATAATCATAAACATAAATAATCAAT
Source organism: Hakea prostrata (assembly GCF_041222555.1). Taxonomy (NCBI): domain Eukaryota; kingdom Viridiplantae; phylum Streptophyta; class Magnoliopsida; order Proteales; family Proteaceae; genus Hakea; species Hakea prostrata. Next base: position 46,386,429 of record NC_142608.1, on the reverse strand, counting down.
GTGAAAAGTATAAATGAGAGATCCAAATAAGGAAGGAATAAAGTCATATATCATCAGACTACGAAAGGTAACAAAAATGTCAAGATCATAAAGTAAAGTGAGGCGGAATCTCACTCTACCAACAGCGGAAAAGTAGTTCCAAAAAGAAAGGAAAAGAGATCAAAACTAATCCCAATAACAAGTACAATGAGTAACTAAATCGTTCTCAATCTTATAGAGAACATCTCTATAAGTATAAATCTTAAAAAGGGCACAAGGGCGCTTCCACTCTATCGAGGGACTAAGCATTGTACGCAGCATAACCACCCGCGGAATCTTCAATGTGATCGTCGTAACCGCAATCACCTTCTTGGAGATATGTCTCTTCTCCCTGCGCTTCTTCATACGAGCAATCATGATACTTATAGCCTATAGAGAAATCTAACAATACATAGCACAAATGGAGTGAGTTTCAAAAGAAACCAAGTAAGGCAGTTAATCCATAATAACATAAATAGCAAGATTTCAAAGCAAAGTAAGATGAAATGTGACATGAAACACATGATGCATTATGATTCTAACTCTATGTATGCTGGTCTCTATTGGCAGACATGCTTTAAGTCATAACACCGTACTTCTTTGGGAAGGTCTCATCACACAACACTGTTTGGTAGTGGGTTCGGCATCCCTTAGGACATTCCATGGCTGGGGTTTAGGTCACCGGCTCTCTCACATCACCATTGGTCTAAGTACTAGCGCATGTTAGGGTTAAAGCCTAGCCAAATGCGAGTCTTCTATTTAGTTACATCAACTCAGATCCAGATATGTCCATTCCTCGCCCCTAGCGATCCTTTCCGGTATCCTTCACACTAGAGTCCTCATAGTCCTTGACTACGGACTCATCAACCCTATTGGTTATCCACATATGGTAAACGGGAAGCTCTCATGTCCCCTCACGGGTTGGTTACCATTCTTGAGCGCCCATGAGCCCAAGTCTATTCATATGCAACCCTACCAATGAATGGCCCCCACAATGTGATTCCTGTCCTCTCACGGGTTGGTTACCGGTCTTGAGCGCCCATGAATCCCCATTGCTACCACGGGTCGTTCGGTCTCAATACCCCTCTGATTAGGGTCTGATATAACGGGACATCCTAGCCAAACACTACTAGACAGCCCTAGGTATGTCAACCAACAGTTTAGGAAGGTGTCAAAGGCCATCTCCGGAAACATCCCCTAATATTCCCGTAGGTGTCCAAGGACAGAAGTGTCAAAAGGACACCTCCCCTTTCCAAACCATACCTAATCATTCACAACCATAAATCAATCAGCTCACAAATATAACAACTCCCCATATGGAAAGTAATCAAACACATGATTCAACTCACATACAATTGGCAAGTAAAGTCATACATGAGCTAATTAACATAAACATGTAATGCTACTATAAATAGAGTAGTTGCATCAGTAGTAAGTCAATATAAGAATCTATTTATGGAAATAAATCAAAGAGATTCAAATATGGAAACTAAATCATGCAATCTATGTAATTAAGGAAATAACTATCCTTACCTTAATTACTTCGCAAAGGATCTTGGGGATCAAGGAAGATCTTGTCTAAGCTGGGGAAGAAAGTCCTAAACAAGTATATATATCATATTAGGAAAGAAACCTAGAAGGAAAGAGATCAAATCATCCAAAATAGACCAAATATGAGGTTATTGTCCTCATTGGTCGATTGATTGGTTTATTGACTCAGTCAACCAATGAGTCGACCAATCAGGATAGCAAGTCCAAAACAGGGATTTGAAGTCTTAGATCGAATCCAAACATGAAGGGGTTTTTCACACACACCAAGTGGCTTACCCAGTATGTAGAAATGCCTTCAAACCAAGTTAGAGGGTACTCCAAGTCCATCAACTAAATCCATCTTCGTCAGGGTGCAGTTTCCATAAATGGAACACTGTCATCAACACTCATGGATTCTAAGCCAAACACCAAGTCTTCCACTGAGATGGCCAATAGTTGACTTCTTGCCTTACTTCTGGTTGTCGGACCTACAAACAATAGGGTTTCCGGGTCAAGGTTAGGGCTGGGTTTCACATCCACCCAGCGAGTACCCTACCTGTCATACTTGAGTGTGTGATCCACAGCCCCGAAGATCTAGTATTTGAGGAAATCATCCTCCCACATATACAATAACATAATTATGAACAAGATATAATCAATGTAACATTATATAAACAAAGAGATCAAGATAAGAAGAGGAGAATGACAATATAATCAGAGTGCGAAAAGAAATGATACCAATATAATAATCACATGTAGAGTGCAGAAAATCACTTCACATAACACAGCGGAATGTAACTCGAAACTAAAAAGAAAAGACTACAACCAATTCCCAAAAGAAAGAAAAGAAAAGAAAAGAAGTAATCAAACTAAACTAAGGTCTCTTCTAACTTATAAAGAGTATCTTCATAAACATAGACTTTAGAAATCAAGCATGGCCGCTTCCACTCCAAGACAGGGCTAATCTTGATACGCAGCATGATCACACAAGGAATCTTCACCGTTATCTTCGTAACAGCTAGCACCTTGGGAGTAGTATGCATCATCGGCTTGTGCTTCATCATACTGGCCTTCAAACTCGTCAGTACTTGCAGGATAATCTAACAAAGATATTTGCACAAAAAGGAGTGAGTTCAAAAGAACTCAGCAAGGCAAGTTATCCCATAGCAACTTAGTAAAACATGATAACACAACATAACATGATACAAAATGAAATGAGACATACAATGCATGTATGGATCTAACTCTATGTATGCTGGTCTCTATTGGTAGACATGCTTTAAGTCATAGCACCATACTCCTCTGGGTAAGGTCCAAATCACTCTCCCTCAACCATCTCGGTATCTTGGGTTCTCCGATTGGTAATGGGTCCTGCATCCCTCTCGGTCATTCCATGGCTAGGGTTTAGGTCACCGCTCTCTCATGCCACTGTTTGGTATGAGTACTGGTGCATGTCAAGGTCAAGCTTAGCCAAAGGCAAGTCATCTACTTGGATATCAAGTCAGAGTCAGATACTTCCATTCCTCCCCTCTCGGGATTCATTCCGATATCCTTCTCACTAGAGTCAGCGCATCCTATGGCTACAACCAACTCGGACTACAGACTCATCAACCCTATTGGTCATCCACAAATAATAAACGGGAAGCTCTAATGTCCTCTCACGAATATAATTCACCGGTCTTGAGCGCCCATGAGCCCAAGTCTACTACTTGCGACCCTACCAACGAATGGCCCCCACAATGTGATCCATGTTCTCTCACGGGTTGGTTAGTGGTCTTGAGCGCCCACAAACCCACATTGCTACCACAGGTTACTCGGTCTCAATACCCTTTTGAATCGGGTCTGATATAACAAGGACATCTTAGCCAAACACCACTAGACAAGCCCTAGGTATGACATACAATAATCCGGGAAAGAGTCAAAGGGCATCATCGGAAATGTCCCATACCACTTCCACTGATATCCAAGGATAGAAACGACAAAAGGACATTCCCCAATCCCAAATCATATCTAATCAATCACATTCCCAATTCAATCATAACATACACAACTGATATTCCAACATATAGAGAGACACATATAAACATGATCAATTTAATATGTAAATTACAAGAATAATGTCCATACATGATCAAAGTAATAAGAAAATACATGAACAAGGTACTACTGTACTTGAAGTACTTACAACAGTAAAATCATATTAAGAAAATATAAGAACAACAGAGAATCTATGAAATTCCCAAATTAGAAACTAAGATTCACACAATCTATGTTAATATAGAAACAACTGTCCTTACATTAAATAGATTCGAAGAAAATCTGGAGGAACAAGAAATCAAGTCCAAAGTTAGCAAATAAACCCTAGACAAGCATAGATACAACATTAAGAAAAAGCCCTAGAAGATTGGAGGTCAAACGGATCAAATCGAACGAAGAAACCAATGTTGTTCATGCCTGGCAACCTGCCTGGCAGCTTGGTCTAGTCGACCAGGTGAACAATGTTCGTAGCCAAAAGCTGAATTTTGATCCAAAACTCATCTTCCAGGATTTTTGAAACACTCCGAAATTTCAAAGGAACCTTAGGAACAGTAATCTAAGACTAACTAGCATAGATGTCACATCCCCCCAGCCGGTACCCTAACTGGCATACCCGGGAGTGTGATCCACAGCCCAAAAGATCAAGTTTAGGAATGATCATATCCATTTCGCACAATAACATAATCAAAAGCAAGAAAAAATCATAATGTTCAAGTAATTTCTAATAAAAGTCAAGAAAGGATCTCAGAAGGATCACTAAGAATATCAGAGTGCGGAATAACAAGATACCAAATCAAAAGACAACTGTAGACTATAGCGGAAATATACCCTACAAACACATGCGGAAGGTAGATCGAAATCTAAGTAAAGCTCTAAGCTAATACAAGTAAAGTAAAAGATAAGTCTAGAAGAAACAAAAGAAATCTAATCCACATCTTCAGTCAACTCTTCTTCTCCTTCAGTCTTCATCTTCTTCACCTTGCGCTTCCTTATATGGACCGTCAAAGAAATCTGAACCTGTAGAGAAGTCTAACAACAGATTGTACAAAAAGGAATGAGTTTCGAAAGAAACTCAGTAAGGTAGTTAATCCATAACAACATAAATAACATGGAAGCAAACCATAACAAGATACAATGCAACATGAAACAAGTAATGTATGTATGCATCTAAACTCTATGTATGCTGGTCTCTATGGCAGACATGCTTTAAGTCATAGCACTATACTTCTTTGGGTAGGTCAAACACACAACGCCTTTTGGTAGTGGGTCCGGCATCCCTCGGGACAAACCATGGCAGGGGGTTAAGTTAACACACTCTCTCACAACCATTTGGCATAAGTACCGGCGCATGTCAGGGAAAAGCCTAGCCCAATGCAAGTCATCTACTCAGTTACATCAACTCAGTCCGGATACTTCCATTCCTCGCCCCGCGCCGATCCTTTCCAAAGTATCCTTTCCACTAGAGTCCTAATAGTCCTGGACTACGGACTCATTAACCCTATTGGTTATCCACATATGGTAAACGGGAAGCTCTCATGTCCTCTCACGGGTTGGTTACCGGTCTTAAGCGCCCATGAGCCCAAGTCTAGCCATATGCAACCCTCCAATACATGGCCCCCACAATGTAATTCCCGTCCTCTCACGGGTTGGTTACCGGTCTTAAGCGCCCGTGAATCCCCATTTCTGCCACGGGTCGTTCGGTGTCAATACCCTTCCGAATTGGGTCTGATATAATGGAGACATCCTAGCCAAACACTACTAGACAGTCCTAGGTATGACAATCAATGATTCGGGAAAGCGTCGAAGGGCAACCCCGGAAACATCCCATACTATTTCTGATAATGTCCAAGGACAGAAGTGTCAAAAGGACACCTCTCAATCCCAAACCATACCTAATCAGACACAATCTGAGATCAGACATGACATACACAATCAACAGTTAATCATATACAAGAGTATATACAATCATGATCTAATCATTAAACAATATAGTAATAACCAATTCATATAAGTATGAATAATGAAAAAGATTACATAAACAAGTGTTACTGTTCTCACAGTAGTAAATCAGAAGTATAAAGTATACAAACAGTAAACAAACTCATATTTTCATAAGATAGAAACCAGAGAGTATGCAATCTATGTAGTTAAGGAGATAACTGTCCTTACCTTGATTATCGTCGAAGATAATCCAAAGATCAAAGAGAGAGGCTCCAAACTTAGCAAATAAACCCCTAACAATCATAGATATAACATTAGGAAAGATGCTTAACAGATCAAAGAGCAAACGAATCAAGCTGAGTGAAAATTGAAGCTACTGACTTCATTGGTCGATTGCCTTGGTCGACTGACCCAGTCGACCAAGCAGTTGACCAATCGAGTTAGTACGGAATAGTGAAAACTGTTTTGGTCATAACTTCTTCATTTGAAGTCGGATTGATCCAAAATTCGAAGGGGAACTTCCTAGGATGTTCAAAAGATGGGTTCTTGATTTAACCCAAGAAATTAGGGTTTTAACCTTTATGGCTCCCATGAAAAGGTTATGATCACAGGAAGAAAGGGAATGATTGCAATCAAGAACATAATAAGAAAATCATAGAAGATCTTGTTTAGATTAATAGAAACATTACCCTTGAGGTTTTCCCTCGCATGGGAGGTCACCAAAGTTTTCCAGAAATCATACAAGGGTTAGGGTTTCAAGAAATTTATTTGGCAAGGGTTGAGATCATGACGATGATCATAGATCTCAAAGGATGGAATGAGATCATGGAATAGATGGTTGCAAGATTGCAGCATCTTCTTCTTGATCTCAATCAAGAACAAGATCGAAGAAAGAATAATTAAAAATTCAGAAGAGATACTAACCTTGAATTGTCAGATTAGAGATGAGAGGCTTCAGATCTGCAAAGGAGTCTTCGAAATCACCAGAGAGAGTTTCGGAGAGGTCTTCCCACGTTCAAAAAGTGTTTAGGAGGCTGCTGTGACTAAGAACTCGAAGTAGGGTTTAAATATAAGTGAAAAACCCTAAAAATTAGTTTTTTTTCTCGGATTTAACAATCCATTGGTCGAGTGCTTGGTCGAGTGGTCTAGTCGACCAATCAGTCGACCAAACAGAATAGCAAGGTTCAAACAGGGATTCCGAGGGCTATATAGGGTCAAATTGAGTGAGGTTTTCTTCTACAAGTCAATAAAGAAGTATAGTTTTCAGAAATACTTTCAGATCAAGCATGGGAGTTCATTAGGTCTACCACCTAAGCTCACCTTCTTCGATGCGCAAGCAGGATTTTCCAGACGTAGTTCAGCAACTTCGGACAGTGATCTGGAGGGTTATATGGGATCAAATTGAGTGAGGTTTTCTCCTAAAAGTACATAAAGAAGTCTAGTTTTCAGAAATACTTTCAGATCAAGCATGGGAGTTCATTAGGTCCACCAACTAAGCTCACCTTCTTCAATGCACAGATTCAAAGCTAACACTGACAATGCTCTCAAGTGAGGGGCATCATTGACAATGTCCATGGGCTTGGGAGAGTACTTGGTTTCAAAAAAGGCAGGGGTACTTTCCTATTATCTTGGCTTCCTTCTCCCAAAGTCCACGGAAAACAAATAACAATAAGTCTTTTTGTAAGAAAACAAGGAGTAAATCTGACATGCTTTGAAATCAAATCGAAAGTATGATCATGGCTTCATGAAGATTTCACAAGGATCATGGCGAAGATTAATATGAAGATCATAAAGCTTTAAGAATGAAAGGAGATTGTAGAAGAGATGGTTGCAAGGATCAATATGTTACAAGGATGCAACATCTACTTCATAATCTCAATCTCAATCTCAAAGAATAAATCATAGCAAGAGTAGATCAATACAACACAAGAGAGATTACAATTCTTTGATTGAAGAATAGGAGATGAAAAGCTTGAAGTCTTGAAACAATTAGAAGGAATAACAAATCATGAAGATCACACTTGATTTCTCTTCGAAATCATCATGTGGAGAATTCACAAGGTTATAGAGTGTATGGATATCCACTCTAGAACAGCAGGGATAGAAGGATCAGCCATGGGAATGATTTAAGATCATCCTCCTATCAAAGGGAATGTAAGGCACAAGAAGAAATCGTGGAGAGAATAGATCAGATTTGGGGTAAACTTCTACCAAACGAAACTAGGTAATTCGTACAGCAGAGAATAAATCGAACAATGCATATGGTATGTATGCATTTGGTAAAATAGCAAGGTTAGGAATAGGTGGGATCTCACAATAGATTAGACACCAAACAATAATCAAAATCATGACTTTATAATTTGAAAACATGACTTTCTAATTTGATCAAAAACATAGTTTTCAATGAAAACAACCATGAAAGCAAGGGGGAATTAAGGATTCACATAAGAGGATCATTAGCAATAGATCAGAGATGAATACTAACATGAAATCAGATCTAATATGCTAGAGAAAACAAATTAAAGGAATGATCATGGCTTCATGAAGAAATCATATGAATCATGGCTAGAATCAAGTATAAAGATCATAGCATCAATAAAATGAACGAGATTCCTTCTCAACATTGGAGATTGTAGAAGAGGTGTTTGCAAGGTTGCAATACCTTCTTCATAATCACAGTAGTAAGAGTTTGATCATACAAGAGTAAATCAATAAGAAGTATAAGAGTAACCTTGAAGATGAACAAGAGATGAAGAACTTGAGATCTTGCAAGAGTCCTTCAACAATACCAAGGAGAGGCTTTGAGAGAGGTTCTCCACATTCTCTAGAGGTTTTAGAAACAAAAGAGGCTAAGAAACACGAAGTTCTATTATATAGAGCACCAAAAGACCTAAACAGAAAATTTTCTCGGATTTTGTCAGAAGCTAGCAGCTTGGCTGGTCAACTGGCTAGTCGACTGGCTAGTCGATCAAGCAATTGATCAGTCTAGGACAACAAGGCTTAGATAGGGAATTGAAGGCCTAAACCTACTCAAATTCAAGTGGGCTTCTCCCAACTCAACAAATAACTTACCTAGCATAGAGGAATGCCTTCAAATCATGTTCAAGTAGGCTTTAGGTCCATCAACTAAACTCTCCTTCATCAATGTGTAGTTTCTTCTCAAACACTGACAAGGTTTCTAAGTATGGAGCACTATCATCAATTTTCGTCGGTTCTAGGTCAAACACCATGTCTTCTACTGAGATGGCCCATAGTTGCCTTCTTCCTTCACTTCGGGTCTTCGGACCTACAAACAACAGGGTTTCCGGGTCAAGGTTACGGCTGGATTTCACAATATCAACTAGAGACAATACATGCAAAGATGAGTTCAAAAAATTCTAGCATAAAACACAAGCATCAGCAAATTCACACTAGCATGGTCAACCTACGGGATAAACATTTGAACCAAAAGAAATGCTACATTCAATCAAATCCTCATGCAAATCCACATAGAATTTATATACTAGTTTTATTCCGAACTAAAAGCATGATTCAACAATTAAATAACCCAAATTAAAGTTGTTTTACTACTTACAAAAGTAAAACACAAAGTCATGCTCATGCTATGAGGTGGTTTATACAGAACGCTTCTACCTCAATAGCTCCCACTTAGCCCCATTAGGCTATTAATGCCCAAACATCACTTAGGAGTGTCAGGCTATAGGTGTCAAGAAAGTCAGATCATACTTTAATAGTTAGACGGATCAACGTCTGGATTCAGACGGATCTTTGTCTGAAAGTAGACAGACATTCATCTGGTCCTCTGTGACCAGACGGAATGGACGGATAAAAATTCTGTTTTTCTCAACAAACGAACCAAAAAATGCTCACACAGAACTGGATTCATGGATTCATCATCCGATATAAAAAAATTGCATGAAAAATCCAAGAAACATAAGAAAATATACTTTCATGGATTAACACTTCACGCAAATTATTCTATTCTAATAGTTTCACTTGGATCCAAAAAAAGGGAAGGGAACCATAAGGATCCTTCCACTTGGATCCCAATAATAATTTAGGGTTCCGGTAAAATCCTAGATCCTCCCACCTAGATCCAATCCAAGAAACAAACAACATAATTTGGGAGGAACAAAGAATCGTGGGAACCGTGGCTCTGATGCCAATGTAGATTCTCACTAATCTATCTATGGGAGATAGTCTAGATAATTAATCTAGAAAAAAAGGAAGTGATAGATCCTTAGTTGGATTCGGTATTCCCAAATAAAAAGTAAATTGCAGTGGAAGAAAAACAAGATCCACGTCCTCGTTCCTCCACAAGAAATCGTCACCGGCAAATCCTCCTCAATCTTGTGGAAAAGGAAGCAAATCCACAACCTAAATACCGTTGTGGATGGATGGCCGAAGAGCCAGATCGAACTTGGAAGAAGAGAAGTTCCACGAAGAATCTTCCTTCGTTCCTGCGTTTCTTAGAGAGAGAGAGAGAGAGAGAGAGAGAGAGAGAGAGAGAGAGAGAGAGAGAGAGAGCCAGAGAGTAGTTTCAAAAATAGAATCCTGTAACTCAGTTGTGTGTGGAGTGGGTCGGCGGTTACCAAAATATATCCCCATATTTTGTAACCACCTGATATGTGAAATTATGTAATTGCCCTTGGGCATATTAAAAAATCCCAACATTTCTTATCATTTATTTAGACCTTGTTTCATCCTTTTCTTACAATGAGTGACTTCAATGAGCTTCTTTTCCTTCGCACAAGAAGTAACTGGGGGGGGGGGGTTCCTTTTGCATCCAATTCTTCTTTGACTATGTTGTCAAACATTTGCACTCAATTCTCTTTGGTTGATATTTCTTGGACGGGTTCTCTTTTTTCATGGTCAAATAAAAGAAAAGCCATTATCTAACTCAAGCGAAATTGGATCGAACCCTAGTTTGTCCTTGTCTTTGGGATACTCTTCCCTCTTTATCTGTCTCTAGGCTTTGAGCCATTAGCTCGGGTCATTCTCCTCCTGTTTTTTCTCTTCCACTTGCAAAGGACTTTCAAAAAATGCTTTCATTTTCAACATGCTTGGACTTTCCACCCCACCTTTCCTTCATTTTTGTCTCACTCTTGGTCTACACAACCTCTGTCGACCCTCTCTCTCTCTAACCTTCTTAGGGATTAGAATACCCACATATTCAGCAACATTTCTGTCCTTAAAGGGTCTCTTCTTTCTCAAGCAATGAATTGGGTGTGAATCCTTCAATTATCTCTAGTTTTCTTGCTTGGGTGGCTGAACAATTGAAGTGGGTTTTGAAAGCCAAAGAATTTTTTTTTTTTGGAAACAAAAGTCCAAGTCTAAATTTTTCTTGGAGGGTGACTGCAACACTACATACTTTCATATGCTTTCTAAAATTCATAAATCCAAAAATGTGATTTCTCATATTCAGGATGACAAGGGGAAGTGGTCATTCGATTTACTAAGGATTGCAGATATTTTCATTCATTATTTTCAAAAAAAAATTCTATTCAACCCAACTTCTTGACTCATCTTTTGTCGAATCTTTATTTCAACCTTGTTTAACTCCTAATGAGAATTCAAGTAGTATTGCACTTCCTTCTTAATTGGAAATCAAGAAAGTCATTTTTAGCATGGATCCTTTTAAGCACTAGGTATGAAATCCCTCACAAACCCTAATTTGGAAAATCTATATTGTAGGTCCGAAGACCAGAAGTTAAGGTAGGAGACATCTATGGACCCTCTCAATTGAACCCATTGGCTCTGACCTAGAACTAATGGAGGTTAATAGTGAAGATCACATTATGGAGACCTTGAATGACTTTGAGAGAAGATGTAGCATCAGTGAAGATGGACTTGGGAAATGGACCTTGAGTATAGTGTTGACACCTTTGGAAGGTCCTACACAATCAGGTAAGACCCTTTCTTAAGTTGGATGACCAAGTGGTGAATTTGGCTTCCAGGAACCAAAATTCAGCAATTGACCTTGGGCCACTGCCTTGGTTGACTGGGGCGACCAAAGCTGGCCAGGGAACAAATTGCCTCTTTTGGGGAAAATTAGGTTTTTGGGGCCCTAAATATTCAAACTTTGATCTAATTCATACCACTTTGCCTCTTAGCTATTGGAGAACGTGAGAAGAACCGTAGAGCTTCCTCTTCAAGCCCAAGCATCCGTGAGAGATTCCTCCATTGAATCTTCTTGTACAAGGTTAGTATTCACATCTATACTCTATTGATCTATGCTCTCTACTGTTTCAACTCTTTGTTTTGATTATGAGGAAGGTCTTACACCATTGTAATGGCCTAATCTCTGATCCTCATAGTCTTAGAGTGAATTCCCATTCACTCTATTCTTTCCGTAGAAAGCATGGTATGATTTCGGTGTTTAACCTAGCATGATGACCATGATCTATTCTTACTTGAGTTGTTTGATTTCTAATCTATGTTGGATCTGTTCCTAGGTTGTTTTATAAGATCTATTATTTTCTTATCTCTAGATGAATGATTCATTCTAGTATTTCCATAAGAATCCACAGATCAAGCCTATTATGTGATTTATTAGATTTCTATTCCAATGACCTTGTTTGATGTCTAGATCTTCATAGATAGTCTTCATATGTTATTTTAGAATTTTCCTATTAATTTTGGAGTGCTCCGATCTCGAACAAAGAGTTTCCGACCAAAGTTGGAGTTTGTTGTCCATACAAAGCAGGCTTGGTCTTTGGTCTCCCCAAGCGACCAAAGGGGTCTGTGATAGCAACTTTACTCTATTTTGTATTTGTTTCATCTCTGATCATTAGGGTTTGATCCTTATACTCTATACTTGTTTGTTTAGGGTTGTTTTGGTGACTTTGGACTTACCCTCTGACCTCATTCTTCAGAGTTTACGAATCGATTATAAGGTGAGTACGTTCACTCACAATTAATACAATTACATGCTTTGATATGCTAGAACTTGTATGCAAGTGTTAGCTATTGTAGTTATACTTTTGTAATTCCAAAATATGTTTCATTATGTAATTTGCATACTTATGTAAATGTGATTGATTCAATTGTGAGTTGGACTTTATTGTGATATTTATGGAATCGTGATAGATGTGATTGCCTAAGTGTGGTTGTGGATTGGGGAATGCCCTTTTGGCATTTCTGTCATTGGACACCAGTGGAGGTGGTATGGGACGCATTCCTATGGTGCCCCTAGGCGCTTTCCGCAACTACTGGATGACATACCTAGGATTGGTTTAGATGAGTTTGGCTAGGGAAACCTTGTCATATCTGATCCTATCGAAAGGGGTATTGAGGCTGAGTGACCCATGGTAGCAATGGGGATTGGTGGGCACTTAAGACCGTAACTAACCCGTGAGAGGACGCAATCATTGGTAGGGTTGCACATAATAAGCCTGGCTCATGGGCGCTCAAGACCGGTAACCAACCCGTGAGAGGACATAAGAGCTTCTTGTCTATTATTGAAAGACCATAACGAATCTGTTATGGAGTTTCAGAAAGAAAACACAGACACATTACAGAGATGGGTTTATCCCTTCTATTCCAAGCTCACATGCCCCCAAAGAATATTGATTAGAAGCCTTTACTGCTACTGTCTATTTAATAAACCGGTTACCTACACCGGTATTGCAAGGAAAATCTCCTCATAAAGCACTGTTTGGCTTAAAACCAGATTATTGTTTATTGAGAGTTTTTGGCTGCCTTTATTACCCCAACTTGACACCCTACAGAGAAGACAAATTGTCGCCAAAGTCCAAAGCTTGTGTCTTTCTTGGTTACAGTATCTATCACAAGGGTTATAGATGCTTAGATAAGGACACTAGAAAGGTATATTTATCTAGACATGTTATTTTTGAAGAAAAGGAATTTTCCTTTTCAAATCCCCCATCACACCAATCATCAAACAAACCACCATTCGAACTTATTTCTCTACCTATTTTCATCCCACACACCCCACCAAATGTGCCTCCACTCACTTCACATTATTCTTCACCTATTTCAAACAACCAACCATCACAAACAGCCCCTACAACATCATCACCAGCCATATCAATGGCAAATCCAACCCAAGATGTTAATCAATCCCCACCAACAATAGACCAACCACAACCCCAACCATCTCATCCTATGATTACTAGGAGTAAAACCAATTTCGCCAAACCAAAAACCCCTCTCTCTTTACTCACTATTAGAAACCCAATACCTCAAACCTTTCTTACCACCATTTCCAACATCCCAATTGAACCTAAAACCTACAAATCAGCCTCAAAGACCCAAAGTGGATTGATGCAATGCCAAAAGAATACAAAGCCTTGATAGACAATCAGACTTGGAACTTGGTGCCTTATTCCAAGGGTATGAATATTGTAGGCTGTAAGTGGGTGTACAGGATCAAGATTAAAAGTGATGGTTCCATTGAGAGATACAAGGCATGATTAGTTGCCAAGGGGTTCAACCAGCAGACATGAGTGGACTTTCATGAAACATTTAGTCCAGTTGTAAAGCCAACCACCATTCGGACAGTATTAACCGTTGCACTCTCAAAGTCATGGCCAGTACATCAACTGGATGTGAAAAATGCCTTCTTGAATGGCAACTTAGCAAAAGATGTTTACATGGAACAACCACAGGGGTTTGTTTCCACATCTAAACCAACACGTGTTTGTCATCTACAAAAAGCAATTTATGGTCTCAAGCAAGCTCCACGAGCCTGGTTTCACAGATTCAAAACATACCTACAAGGAGAAGTTTTCAAGCAAAGCGTGGCAGATTCTTCCACGTTTACACGCAAAACCCAAGGTACAATGACAGTATTGCTATTATAAGTAGATGATATAATATTGACAGGAGCCAATGAAGCTGCAATTCAAGAGGTTATTCAAAGCCTGAGCAAAGAATTTGCAATGACAGATTTGGGACACTTGCATTACTTCTTGAGAATTAAGGCTAATCGAAGTTCAGATGGTCTTTTACTCACTCAAAGTAAATACTCCATCGATTTATTGAAGTCTATAGGAATGGAGACTTCAAAGCCACGCACAACCCCAAATGCAGTTGGAAGAAAGTTATCATCAACAACAGGTTATCCCCTACTTGATCCAACACCATACAGACAATTAGTAGGAGCCTTACAATATTTGACGATCACTAGACTAGATATCTCCTATGCAGTCAATCAAGTGTTTCAGTTCATGCAATCTCCCACAGAAGATCATCTACAAGCAGCAAAACATATTTTACGTTATGTCAAGCATACTATTGGTGCTGGTGTTCTCTTGAAACCAACCCAACTTTCTTTCATAGTTGCTTACACTAATGCAGATTGGGCAAGATGTCCAGACACACGCCAATCAACTAGTGGGTTTTGCACTTTTCTTGGGGATAATTTATTATCATGGTCTTCCAAAAAAACAATCTACAGTATCTAGATCAAGTACGGAAGTTGAGTACAAATCCCTTGCCGTCACAGCATCTGAGTTACGATGGCTTTCTTATGTTATACGTGATTTGTAAGTACAACTTCCAAGAGGAATGGAAATTTATTGTGATAATGTGTCTGCAACACAAATGGCTACAAACCAGTGCTACATGCTCGCACAAAACATATAGAAGTGGACTATCATTTTGTCTGAGACTTGGTTCAGAATAACACCATAAAAGTGCACTTGTTCAGTTAGATGATCAAATTGCAGATTTGTTTATTAAGGGCTTAACATCACAAGCTTTCTTCAAGCATAAAGACAAACTCTTGCACTTGCCAATGCAGAGTTTGAGAGGGGATGAAAGACCATAACGGATCTATTATGGTTTGAATTTGATTTTTGAATTCAATTTTGGATTCAAGTTTTTAATTCATGTTTTCAATTTTGAATTCAAATTTGAATATTGTAAGCGAATCTTGTACAACAGCCATGTTTATTTATAAATACATAAGACTTACCCATCAAGGTAAGGAACCTACTTATCAAAATTATATTTTTCCTTTGCATTCTTTCAATTATATATGGATGACCAATAGGGTTAAGAGTCTAAGTAGCAGAGAAGGAGACGATGACTCTAGGGAGGGAGGTACCAGAACGGACTGCCTACGCAAGGAAGGGAGGCTATCTGTGAAATCCCACCTAACCCTAACCTGGACACCCTATTTGTGTCGGATGAAGAAGAGCTTGATTGATATTTGACCTTGATGTTGAAGAGCTTGGTTGTTGGACTTGAGGCCTAGTTGGACATGTTTTGGAAGGTCCCTCAATACTAGGTAAGTCACTTGTTGAGTTGGAAGAAGCCCTATTGAAAATTTTGAGGTTTGGAGCTTGAAAGCCCTGTTTTTGGGCTTGTTGTCAGCCTAGGTCGATCAGGCTGAGCTACCCAATTGAGAGACCCACAGGGTCAGAGGCAGTTTTGTAAAACTCTATTTTTTAGGGTTTTTGATGCTCTATACATTAGAACTTCGTGGATTTCAGCCTCCATTATGTTCCTAAGCCTCTAGAGAATGTGGGAAGAAGCTTGAAACCTCCTCTTCAAAGCCAAGGAAGATCCCCAAGCATCTGTTAGAGTTTCTCTGTCAAATCTTCTTCTACAAGGTTAGTAATCAATCTGTTTCTCTATAGTTCTACTCTCTCTACTATTTCTCCTAATTTTTTTGATTGTGAGGAAGGTATTACACTACTATAATGGCCTAGTCTCTGATCCTTATAGTCTTAGAGTGAATCTCCATTCACTCTATGTTTCCTTGAAGCTATATGGTGAGTTTTTTATATTTTGATCTTGCATGAGACCATGAGTTACTCTCTCTTTGTTCTCTATCTACCTCTGTGATTGAGAGGAAGGTCTCATGCCATTTTTATGACCTTTCCTTTTATCCCCATAATTTATGGGTGAATCCGTTTTCCATCTATTACTTTGAGAATCTGTTGTGGGTTGATTTTGAGGGGCAATTGTCACATCCTCCCAGCCAGTACCCTAACTGGCATACCCGAGAGTGTGATCCACAGCCCCGAAGATCAAGTATCGAGGAAATCATCCTCCCACATATACAATAACATAATCATAAACAGGAAATAATCAAGGTTTAGTATTATAAACAAAGGTTCAAACAATAATGAATAATCAGGTATAATCGAGTGCGGAAAAGATACCAGATATCCAATGATATCAAAAAGAGTAAAGTGAGGCGGAAACTCACTCCACCAATACAGCGGAACGTAGTATGAAAGTCAAAAGGAACTACAACTGAAACAAATGTACTAAGAAATAAACTAAGATCAAGTGTCTTCTAGTTTATAGATAACGTCTTCATAAGTGTGGACTTCATCAATCCAATGAATCCGTTCTAACTCTATGCTATTTTCAAAAGTAGTACGCAGCTTGATCCGCCGGGGGATCATCAGAGTAATCTTGATCGTCACCAGCACCTTGCATGTAATACGCTTCATCGGCTTGCGCTTCACTGTACTGCTCGTCATAATAATCTGTACCTGCAGGATAATCTAAACAAAGAATATACAAAAAGGAATGAGTTTCGAAGAAACTCAGTAAGGTAGTTAATCCATAACATCATAGATAACATGTGGCAAAACATAACATGATGCAATGTAGTATGAAACAGATAAAGTATGACTGCATCTAAACTCTTTGTATGCTGGTATCTATGGTAGACATGCTTTAAGTCATAACACCGTACTTCTTTGGGTAGGTCATGCATACGGCTCCTGTTGGTAGTGGGTCCGGGCATCCCTCTCGGACAAACCATGGTAGGGGAAAAGCCATTTGGCATAAGTACCGGCGCATGTCAGGGAAAAGCCTAGCCCAATGCAAGTCATCTAGTCAGTTACATCAAGTCAGTTCCAGATACTTCCATTCCTCCCCTCTCGGGGTCCTTTCCGGTATCCTTCACACTAAAGTCACGGATATTACTCACCGGACTCATCAACCCTATTGGTTATCCACATATGGTAAACGGGAAGCTCTCATGTCCTCTCACGGATATAACTCACCGGTCTCGAGCGCCCATGAGCCCAAGTTTAGCCATATGCAACCCTCCAATAAATGGTCCCCACAATGTGATTCCCGTCCTCTCACGGATATAACTCACCGGTCTTGAGCGCCCGTGAATCCCCATTGCTACCACGGGTCGTTCGGTCTCAATACCCTTCCGAATCGGGTCTGATATAACAGGGGTATATCCTAGCCAAACACTGCTAGACATCCCTAGGTATGATAACCAATGATTTGGGAAAGCGTCGATGGGCATCTTCGGAGAACATCCCATACTATTCCCTCCGATGTCCAAGGACAGAAGCATCAAAAGGATACTCCCCAATCCCAAACCAAACTTAAGCAAACACATTCTCGAACAGTCATGACATACACAACCAACAGTTCATCATATACAAGAGAATGTAAAAGCAAAAATCAGATTAGGCAATAATAAGTAATTCATATATCATGAATAATAAAAAGACAATATAAACAAGTGCTACTGTTCCCATAGTAGGAGATCAGAATTAAAATACAACAACAGTAGGTAATCTCATAGTTTCATAAAGTAGAAACCAGAGAACAAGCAATCTATGTAGTTAAGGAATTAACTGTCCTTACCTTCTAACTTGGATAGGAACTTAAAGAATCAAGTATGATCTTGACTAAACCTGAGAAGATAGTCCTAAACAAGTGCACACAACATGTTAGGAAAGATGCATAAAGGAAAAGATCATAAATCAATCGAAACAGACCAAGAATGAGGTTGTTGTACTCATTGGTCGATTGATTGGTCTGCTGGACCAGTCGACCAATGAGTCGACCAATGCAGACAGTGGCCTACAAGAATCCGAATTTTGAGAATCAAGAACCGAATTTGATGGTTCAAAAGGATACAAATAGTATTCTAGGGTATAGAGGATATCAAATCATAAATCAAATCAAGTTCCCAAGTTGTAACCTAGGAACAAAAAGGTTAACCTACTAGGTTAAACATAGATTATGAGGGAAAAATATTATAATCAAAGATTAAAGAACTAGGATATGAAGATTACAGATATAGTAAAGAAAACACATTGATTGGGTTACCATGATCAAACTAGGGGTTCTTGATCTTACCCAAGAAATTAGGGTTTCACCCTTTTTGGTTCCCTCGGAAAATAATTGAGAGCTCTGGATGAAGGGAGGTAAATTGTTAGCCAAAAATAACAAGAAGGGTCATTCAATGATGAAGTATAGGTTAACACAAATGTCACCCAAGAGGATTTTCCTTCACAAGGGAGGTTACCAAAAGCTCTCCAGACGATCACACAGGTTAGGGTTTTGAAGATTCCACTGGCTGAGGTTAAGATCATGATGATGATCATGGATCTTAAAGAACATGATGAGATCATGCAATAGATGGTTGCAAGAGTGCATCATCTTCTTCTTGATCTCAACGAAGAACATAATTAAAGAAAGAAAATCAGAGATAGAAGAAAGAGTGAGTGAAATCATACCTTTGCTGTAGGAGGATGAAGAATTCTTCTAGTCTTTGAAAGAGATCACCAAGGAATGCAAGGGAATGGGTTAGATTAAGGTTCTAACTCGTTCCAGAGGCTTAGGAGGCAGAGGAGGCGGAGTATTCCCGAGATTAGACTTAAATAGAAGAGACAGGATTCAAATTTCAAAAACAGAATCAATTGGTCCAATCGACCAATGAGTCGACCAATCAAGACAACAACTTCAAAACAGGGAATTGAAGGCTCAGATCAAGTCCAAACATCAAGGGGTTTTGCACACACCTAGAGTGACATACCTAGGAGTTAGAAATGCCTTTGAATCAATACAGAGACCACTCCAAGACCATCAACTAATCCAATCTTCATCAGGGTGCAGTTTCCACCATTGGAACACTGGCATCAACACTCATGGATTCCAATCCAGCCATCAAGTCTTCAACAGTAATGGCCCAAAGATGACTTCTTGCCTTACTTCGGGTCACTGGACCTACAAATAACAAAGTTTCCGGATTAGGGTCAGGGTTGGGTTTCACAACAATTCTTGGTTAACCTTCAAGAATGGGTATCCATTCAAAGACCTTGATTTCTTTTTCATGTTAGACCTTTCCCAATGCCAATTCTTGATTTTGAAATATTGTTCTTTCTTTCCTAGAGTGAAATCCCTTTCTCTCTAGTCTCTCCGTGAAATCCATAGATCGATTTCGGTAAAAACCCTAGTTTATGATTCGATTAGAATTCTATTCCAATGACCTTGTTTCATGCTTAGACCTTCATAGATAGTCTTAGTTTTGGGGAACTCCCCCTCAAATTTTGGAGTAATCAGACTTCAAAGGAAGGAGTTATGACCAATTTAGGGTTTTTTGTCCGTACAGAACACTGCGGGTCGATCAAGCCTATGAGACCCAGCTGAGCGACCCACAAAGTCAGTGACCTCAAATTTTCTCTATTTTGCTTTTGTTTCATCTCCAATCCTTAGGGTTTGTTCCTGATGCTTAAACCATGTTGTTTAAGCTTATTTAGGTGATTTTGATCTTGTTCTTTGATCTCTCACTTGGAGGTTACGAATCAAATTCGAGGTTAGTACGTTCACTCACAATATGCATATTTACATGCTTGTTATGATATGATTCGAATGCATGAATTAGCTACTGTTGTTTTACATTATTTACATTATATTACTTCTGTAATTACAGTAGCATGTTCATATTGTGATTTACATATTGGAATTGATCATGAATGATGTGATATGTATGGAATCATGATATGTTGTGAATGCCTAGGTTGTAGTTGTGGAATGGGGAATGCCTTTTTGGTGTTTTTGTCTTTGGACACTAGTGGAGGTGGTATAGAACGCTTTCCTATGGTGCCCTTTGGCACTTTCCTTAACTACTAGTTGACATACCTAGGATTGGTCTAGAAATGTTTGGCTAGGAAACCCTTGTCATATCTGACCCTATCAGAAGGGGAATTAAGACCGAGTGACCCATGGCAGCAGTGGGGATTTGTGGGTTCTCAAGACCGATAGCCAACCCGTGAGAGGACATGAATCACATTGTGGGGGCCATTCATTGGTAGGGTTACATGTGGTAGACTTGGGCTTATGGGCGCTCAAGACTAGTAGCCAACTCGTGAGAGGACATGAGAGCTTCCCGTTTACTATGTGTGGATGACCAATAATGTGGAATCCAGCCCAAACCTAGCTAGGACACCCTATCTGTTTTGGGTGAAGAAAGGTTAGTTTAATGTTTGACCTTGAAGTTGAACCTAGATTACAGTGTTGCTATCCTTTGAAAGCCTTAGGAAGTCATGTCAGACCTTTCCTTAGGGTAAATCCAAGGTCCCGAAGTGAAGGAAGAAGTCTTTGTGGGCCCTCTCTATAGAAGACATGGTGTGTGACCCGAAACCCATGGATATTGTTGATGGTGCTCCATACTTGGAAGCATTGTCAGTGTTTAGTGAGAAACTGCGCATCGAAGAGCCCCACTCAATTTGACCCTGTATAGCCCTCCGAATCCCTATCCGAAGTTGCTGAACTGTGCTTAGTCGACTGGTTGGCCGATTGGGGCCAGTAGACCAACCAATCAACCAACCAGATCTGAAATCCGAGAAAACCTTTTGTTTTGGATTCTTAGCTTCCTATTTAATCAAACCTCGAGATTAATTCATCTCCTCTGCCTCCTACGCCCCCTGGAACGTGTGGGGACTCCATTCCAAGCTTCTCTTTTACATCCTTGGTGATATTCTTGCAAGAACTCAAGCAATTCTTCCTCTTCTTGCATCTAAGGTTTGTCTATTCTCTCATCTTCTTCTTCATCTCTAATTTGCTATTTCTTATTGTTTGAGACAGTGAAGATGATGCTGCATTCTCTGTTAGCAACAATCTCTTCACTAATCTCTTTTATTCTTAAGGTTTTGTGATCATCATAGTGATCTTAACCTTAATCTTTGTAAGTTCTTCATGATGTCATATTATCTTTCTTTGATTCGATTCTTAGCATGATTAGATCTGTGATTCATGATGGTTTAGAGTATGATTTTTGATTACTCTTTACTAGAATGAAACCCTATCATCTCTAGTCTTTCTTTGAACTAGTATGCTTTCATCAAAAATCTTGATTTTTACTTTTATAGAAAGTTTTGTTTCCAATATAGTATCTATGTATGTTGATCATTGTTATTGTTTAGTCTTGCTCTTTAGTGTTAGAATACTGTGGTAGAAGTCTCCTCCAAGTTTGGTGATGTTTCGGATCATGAAAATCAAGTTTCGGATCAGAAACATCAATTCTGTCTTGTATTGACTCTGTTGGTCGACTGGTTGGTCGGCTAGGCCAGTAGACCAACCAATCGACCAAGGCTGACATTAACTCCAATTTTGCTCTATTTCAACTCCTATCTCTTGGATTTACTTCTTATGACCTATACATGTTTTGTCAAGCTTGTTTAGGTGGTTTTGGTATTGGTCTCTGATATCTCTATTGAAGACTATAAGTTCAGATTTCAAGGTGAGTATTCGAACTCACAATATGCCTATTTACATGTCTTATTGTATTATGACATGAATGCATGACCTAGCTACTGATGTTTTATTTTCTTTACATCATGATATTTCTGCAACTACAGTAGCGTGTTCATATTGTTATTTACATATTGTTATTGATGATATTGTATTGTGAATGTGATTTGGACTATGATATGAATGTGAATGTGAATTGTATGGAATCATGATGTGATGTGAATGCCTAGGTTGTGGTTGTGAAATGGGGAATGCCCTATTAGCGTTTCTGTCTTTGGACATCAGTGGAAGTGATATGAGACGCTTTCCTATGATTCCCCTTGACTCTTTCCCTAACTACTGGTTAACATACCTAGGATTAGTCTAGAAGTGTTTGGCTAGGAATCCCCTGTTATATCGACCTAATTCGGAAGGGAATTGAGACCGAACAACCCATGGCAGCAATGGCGATTCATGGGCACTCAAGACCGGTAACCAACCCGTGAGAGGACATGAATCACATTGTGGGGGCCATTTATTGGTAGGGTTGTATATAGTTAGAATTGGGCTCATGGGTGCTTAAGACTGGTAACCAACCCGTGAGGGGACATGAGAGCTTCCCGTTTACTATATGAGGATGACCAATAGGGTTGATGAGTCCATAGTCAAGGACTATGCTGACTCTAGTGTGAAGGATACCGGAAAGGATCGCCAGGGGCGAGGAATGGACGTATCTGAGTTGATATAACTAAGTAGAAGACTTGCATTTGGTTAGGCTTAACCCTGACATGCGCCAATACTTAGACCAAATGGTGATGTGAGAGAGCGGTGACCTAAACCCCAGCCAAGGTTGTTCTTAAGGTGTTCCGACCCACTACCAAACGGCGTTGTGTGATTGAGACCTACCCAAAGAATTATGGTGCCATGACTTAAAGCATGTATGCCTATAGAGACCAGCATACATATATAGAGTTAGAAGAATATTGCATTTATTGTTTCATATCATTGCTTATATGTTTGTTTGTGAATGCATGTGAAGATGCTTATTGTATTTGGATTACTTGCTAAATTCTTTTGAGCTTATCCTTCGGGGGACTTGTTTTAGATGACATTGCAGGTACGAAAGAGAACCTGTGCCATGGTTCGAAGGACCTTTCCATACATGGTACAGCTCTGGAAGTCCTTGGACAAGGTAATGAGTAACGAGGCAGCCAACACAGCCAACACTCGGGTTTGGACTGTGTTGATGGCTCCTATTGATGGTAGCCGGCATCGTCTTATTCGTCGATGGGATCGTGCGCTAGATACTGATCTAAAGCTTCAAGAGCATAACCTAAAGGTGAAGAAGATGAAGACTGAAGAAGAAGAAAAGACGACTAAAGATGTGGATTAGATTTCTCTTATTTCTTTTAGACTTTTATTTTACTTGCATTAGCTTAGGGCTTTGCTTTAGATTTCGATCTACCTTCCGCATATGTTATGGAGTATATTTCCACTATACTCTACAATTGTCTTTTGATTTCGTATCATGTTTTTCCGCACTCTAATATTCTTAGTGATCTTTCTGAGATCTTTTCTTGAATTTCATTATTAACTTATTAGAATATAATGATTTGTTCTTGCTTTTGATTATGTTATTGTGCTAAATTGATATGATCATTCCTAAACTTGATCTTTTGGGGTTGTGGATCACTTCCCTGGGTAACCAAGATAGGGTATAGGCTGGGTGGATTTGGCGGAATGTGACAAATAAGGTTAAGAGTCTACATAACTAGGAAGGAGACAATGACTCTAGGGGGAAGGATACCGGAAAGGATCGCGAGAAGTGAGGAATGGATGTATCTAACCCTAAGTGGATATGACTCAGTAGATGACTTGCATTGGGCTAAGATTAACCCTGAACACGTGCCAATACTCAGACCAATGGTGATGTGAGAGAGTGGTGACCTAAACCCCAGCCATGGAATGTCCGGGAAGGATGCATGACCCAATTACCAATGGAGAACCCAACATACTAGGAAGGTTGAGGAAAGAGTGATTTGAGACCTACCTAGAGGAGTATGGTGCTATGACTTAAAGTGTGTCTGCCAATAAAGACCAGCATATATAGAGTTAGTAGCATACTTGCATTCATTGTTTCATCTTGTTGCATTTATATTGCTTTGGATTGTGTGTAAAGATGTTTATTCTGATTGGACTACTTGCTAAGTTCTTTTTGAGCTTACCCTTCGGGGACATGTTTTCTTTAGATTGTATTGCAAGTACTACTAACTGCGAGATCCCAAACTATAAAGCCTTGGCAGGAGACTCATTTGGTTCCCAAGAAGTGGTGACTACGGGCAATATAGTGAAGCATACCCGTGTGATGACGGAGCATACCAGAATTAGCCAGATCTTGAAGCTTTACTCTTTTTGTTTAGTTTTATTCTTAGTTTCCTTTTAATTCTTCCAATTGTATTAGCTTCAGACCTTGCTTTAGATTTTTCATCTACCTTCCGTGTTTGTTTGTGGGGGTATATTTCCACTATACTCTATAGTTATCTTTTGATTGGTATCTTGTTATCCGCACTCTGATATTCCTTTGTGATCTTTCTGAGATCCTTTCTTGATTTTTATTATTAAATTACTTGAATACAATAATTTGTCCTTGCTTTTGATTATGTTATTGTGCTAAGTGGATATGATCGTTCCTTAACTTGATCTTTGGGGTTGTGGATCACACCTCTGGGTATTCCAAATAGGGTACCAGCTAGAGGGATGTGTGACACTATCATACCGGAACGAACTATCTAGTGCACAGAAGGGAGGTATCCGACTCCGAGTAAATGTGACTTAGTAGATGACTTGCATTGGGCTAAGTATAACCTTGACACACGCCAATACTTATATCAGTGGTGGAGTGAGCGAGAGTGGTGACCTAAACCCCAGCCATGGAATGTTTGAGAGGGATGCCTGACCCAATTACCGCGAAGAATCCAAAAGATGTGCTTAAGAGTCGTGAGGGAAGAGTGACTGAGACTACCCAGAGTTGTATGGTGTTCTATACTAATGCGTGTCTGTCACTAGAGACCAACATATATAGAGTTAGAAGCATAGTTGCATTCATTGTTTCATATCATTTGCTTCATGCTTGTAGTTGTTTATTGTGATTGAACTACTTGTTGATTTTTATTGAGCTCACCCTTCGGAGGATATGTTTTCTTTAGATTTTGTTGCAGGTACTTACAATTGCGAGAGCCAGGACTATGAGGCCAAGGCGAGTGACTTGTATTACATGCAAGATCTTGGCAGAACGAACATAACGGTGAAGATTTCCCGTGTGACAATGGAGTGTATCAGGATTAGCCCTTTTTGGAGCAAGAGCTCCCGTATTTGGATATGGAAGTCTTCGAATTTAGAGAAACTTTATTTGAGATTACAGAGTAGTATGACTAGACTTAGTAATAGCTTCGATTTATTCTTGTTCTTAGTTTATTTTGATTGTAATAGCTTTAGAGTTACTTTTGAGTTTTGATCTACTCTTCCACATTGACCTATAGAGTTATTTTTTGCTATACTCTATAGTTATTCTTTGATTGGTATCATTTTATTCTGCACTCTGATTATAATTTGAGATTTATTTTGAGATCTTTCTTTGATTAATTCTTAATATATTTATACATTGATTATTCTTTGCTCGTGATTATGTTATTGTGCAATGTGCCCTAAACTTGACCATGGGATTGTGGATCACACCTCTGGATATCGTAGTTGGGGTACTAGCTGGGGGAATGTGACACCTAGGCTAGATGGCTTCAAGTTGTATTTTTCCAAAAATTGGGGACGTGAATTATTTTACTAACAATTTTTTCTTCAAAGGAGAAATGCCTATATGAACTAATCACTCTCTAATTTGTCTAATTCAAGAATTTGATTTGGCATCAAAGGTAGCTGATTTTCAGCCAATACGTTTGTGTCATGTTACTTATAAATTGCTAGCAAATTTGATAGCTAATAGGCTCAAACATTTTTGAATAGAATTATCGCCCCCCCCCTCTTTCAAAGAGCTTTTGTCCCTCGTAAGCAACTCATTGGTAATATTACAAGAGCCACAAAATTTTTTGTTATCTCAATCACAAGAAAAAGGGCAAATTAGGATATGTGGCTATAAAAATTGATTTGTTTTAAGGCATATATGATAGAATAGAATGGAATTTCTTTTTTTCTACTTTTTAGGCTTCCTGAGTTCTATGAGCATTGGACTCACTTATTCTCTCACTAATTTCCTCCTCTTATTTCTCCATGAAGTTGGAAGAGTTTGGGTCCTTACCTTTTCTTATGTGCTATGGAAGCTCTCTTTAGGATGCTAAGGGGTGCATCATGACTTGTGAGCTTTTCGAAGGAATTCTAATTACAAGGAAAGACCTTGAAATTTCTCACTTGTTTTTTTGCTGACAATATTTTCATATTTTGTAGAGCACTAGATGATGATGTTGTGACAATAAAGCTGCTCTCGACTTATTTTCTGATTTATCTAAGCAAGAGATCAACTTTCAAAAGAGTGGATGGTTCAATAAGAATGTGCCTAGATACTCTAGAAAATCTCTCTCGAATCAAGTAGGTATTCCTGTAATGATGATAAAAGTAAATACTTGGCAATAATCTTTTTCTCTCCAAGTCTAGAGTTTGGGATTTTGATTTTCTAATACAAAAGGTTTCATTTAATCTTGAGAAATGGAGAATTCACTAATGTGAAATCCCACCTAACCCTAACCTGAGGACCCTATTTGTTTTGGATGAAGAAGTGACTTGAATAATGTTTGACTTGGAAGTTGGACCGTGAGTTCAATGTTGACATGTTTGGAAGGTCCTAGGAAGTCAAGTCAGACCTTTCCTTAAGTTTTTTGAAGGCCCAAGTGTTAGTTTTGACCCTAGAGATTCAAAATTCAGCAAGCTAGAAAAGGAGGACCCTTTGGTCGATCCTCCCTTCGTCAATTCCATAGACCAAGCACCATCGACCAAAGTAGCTCCGAAAACAAAATTGTTCTAATTTTGGAAGTTTTAGATTTTGGATCTTTAGCACATCAGAGACTAACCTAAGTGGATGTAGGGGATTTGGCTGCCGCCAATGAGAGCTTATAGGCGAGTTCTCTAAACATTGATGAATCCAAGATAAGGGACATGGCCGGTTCAAAAGTCCAATGTGTAATATAAAGGGTAGCTCCAAAAGTTGACCTCTAGGACATGGATGATGGGACGATCAACTATGCTAATGAGGAAAGGTTCAAGGAGTTTGACTCTACCCATACTTTGTAGCGCGACTCATTAGACCTAGAGTCGGTTCAAGTCCGGAAGACACCTACAGCGATGTGTCCTTTAGTGTCTAATACAGTCACAACACATGTCCTTTTTTTGCAATTTTGAAACTTGTGGGGGATTGTTAGGTTTTTTATTAAAATCTATATTAAGTTTCAAAACTAGTTTTTGCATTTCTTTTATTTAATTGTTTTGTTAGTGTGTGGGACCCATGATGTAAAACCCAGCCCCCCCCCCCCCCCCCCCCCCCCTACCTCTTTTTCCTGCCCCCCCCCCCCCCCAAAAAAAAAAATAGCCCGGCCGCCCCCCCCCCCAGGGGCCCTGGGCTCCCGGCCTTGAACCCCTGAAAGTTGATGATGAAGTTCTATTTATGGAAACTGAATCCTGATGAAGATCTGATTAGTTGATGGACTTGGAGTGCTCTCTATCTTGGTTTGAAGGCATTTCTACCTATTAGGTAAGTCACTTGACTTGTGTGCAAAACCCCTTTAGGATTGGATTTGATCTGGACCTTCAATTCCCTGTTTTGGACTTGCTGTCAGCATTGGTCGACATTGGTCGATCGGGCCGATCGACCAATCCACTCGACCAATGAGTGCTGTCTTTGGCAATTAGGTTGTTCTTGCTCTATTTAAGTCCAATCTCGAGTCCACTTCGTATTTGCTGCCTCCAAACTCTCTGGAACGAACCAAAGACCTCTGCAAGTCATCTCCCTTGCATCCTTGGTGTTTTCTTGACGGATCTTCGCCGAAACTCTTCTTTTTGCATCAAAAGGTATGTCTACTCTCTCTTCTTCTCCTCCATCTTTGTTTTTCTTTCCTTTTTGAGTTGAGACAGTAGAAGAGATGTTGCATTCTCTGTTGCAAACATCTCTGAACATGTTCTCATGATCATCCTAAGGATTTGAGGCTAGAACAATGATCTTAACCATGATCATTGCAAGCTTTTGAAGGAATCATGATCAAACCATGATCTAATCTTTGTTAAACTTCTGATTTGAATTCTGATCTCTTTGGATCTTCTATATTGATCATATTAGTAGTTAATTACTGTGTTTTCCTTCCATGATCCATAATCTATAAATTTCTAGTTGTTCTCTTCCACCATACTATGTGTTCTTCATGATGCATGGTAGTTACATATATGGTAGGTTTTATTTCCTTATTTAGATTTATGCTTCTAAGCCTTGTTCCTTGAAGATCTAAGTATGTTTTCATGATACCTTTTCCGGAAGCAATGATCCATCCTCCTATTGTTCTTGTCTTTGTTTTCTATTTCAAATTCATCAAGATCCATGGTTGATCTAATTATGGTAACTTTTTGTTTCCTAATTTGGATCTTGATATCTTGATTTGATTGGTGTTTTGAGGTCCCCTATATGTTAGAATACTACTGATGTAGTTTACCCCTTGATTAGTACCCTTTTGAACCACCAAATTCGGATTTCATATCTTAAAACTCTGTTTTTTTAGGTCTATCGTCTGCATTGGTCGATCGATTGGTCGACTGGACCAGTCGACCAATCCACTCGACCAATGAGTACAGCAACTCCAGAATTGGTCTGTGTTGGATGTTTTGGTATCTTTTCTGTTAGGGATCTTTCCTAATATGTTGTATATACTTGTTTAGGACATTCTTCTCAAGTTTGCCAAGATCTTACCTGATTTCTTAGGATTCCTTTGCGAGTTATAAAAGGTAAGGATGGTTATTTCCTTAATTACATAGATAGCATGAATCTAGTTTCTATAGTTGAATATCATAGATATGATTCCTAAATTAGATTCTTACAATGATATACTGCTGTTGCATAACTTTGATTACAGTAGCATTACTTATTCATATTGAATTGATTCATGTATGATTTACTTACCATTTATATACAAGTGATTGTAATTAATGATTTCTTTCCATATATGAAGTAACCATATATGTGATGATATGAATTGATGCATGTGTATGCTTAAGTATGGTTTGGAAAGGAGAGGTGTCCTTTTGACACTTCGTCCTTGGACTACTACGGGAATATTATGGGATGTTTCCGGGAGATGCCCTCTGGACACCTTCCTAAACTGTTGGATGACATATCTAGGATTGTCTAGTAGTGTTTGGCTAGGATGTCCTGTTATGTCGACCCTAATCGGAGGGGTATTGAGACCCGAACGACCCGTGGTAGCAATGGGGATTCATGGGCGCTCAAGACCGGTAACCAACCCGTGAGAGGACAGGGAATCACATTGTGGGGGCCATTTATTGGTAGGGTTGCATATGGTTAGACTTGGGCTCACGGGCGCTTAAGACCGGTAACTGTAAAACCCAGCCCTAACCTTGACCCGGAAACCTTGTTATTTGTAGGTCCGATGACCCGAAGTAAAGTAAGAAGTCAGCTTTGGGCCATCCCAAGTAGAGGACTTGGTGTCCGGCTTTGAATCCATGAAAGTTGATGATGAGGTTCTATTTATGGAAACCGAATCCTGATGAAGATCTAATTAGTTGATGGACTTGGAGTGCTCTCTATCTTGGTTTGAAGGCATTTCTACCTATTAGGTAAGTCACTTGACTTGTGTGCAAAACCCCTTTTGAATTGGATTTGATCTGGACCTTCAATTCCCTGTTTTGGTCTTCTTGTCGGCATTGGTCGACTGATTGGTCGATCGGGCGATCGACCAATCCACTCGACCAATGAGTGCTGTCTTTGGCAATTAGGTTGTTCTTGCTCTATTTAAGTCCAATCTCGAGTCCACTTCGTATTTGCTGCCTCCAAACTCTCTCGAACGAACCAAAGACCTCTCGCAAGTCATCTCTCTTGCATCCTTGGTGTTTTCTTGACGGATCTTCGTCGAAACTCTTCTTTTTGCATCAAAAGGTATGTCTACTCTCTCTTCTTCTCCTCCATCTTTGTTTTTCTTTCCTTTTTGAGTTGAGACAGTAGAAGAGATGCTGCATTCTCTGTTGCAAACATCTCTCGAACATGTTCTCATGATCATCCTAAGGATTTGAGGCTAGAACAATGATCTTAACCATGATCATTGCAAGCTTTTGAAGGAATCATGATCAAACCATGATCTAATCTCTGTTAAACTTCTAATCTGAATTCCGATCTCTTTGGATCTTCTATGTTGATCATGTTAGTAGTTAATTACTGTGTTTTCTTTCCATGATCCATAATCTATAGATTTCTAGTTGTTCTCTTCTACCATACTATGTGTTCTTCATGATGCATGATAATTACATATATGGTAGGTTTTATTTCCTTATTTAGATTTATGCTTCTAAGCCTTATTCCATGAAGATCTATGTATGTTTTCATGTTTTCATTACCGAAAGCAATGATCCATCCTCCTATTGTTCGTGTCTTTGTTTTCTATTTCAAATTCATCAAGATCCATGGTTGAGTTAATTATGGTAACTTTTTGTTTCCTAATTTGGATCTTGATATCTTGATTTGATTGGTGTTTTGAGGTCCCCTATTTGTTAGAATACTACTGATGTAGTCTACCCCTTGATTAGTACCCTTTTGAACCACCAAATTCGGATTTCATATCTTAAAACTCTGATTTTATAGGCTTACATTCGCATTGGTCGACTGATTGGTCGACTGGACCACTCGACCAATCCACTCGACCAATGAGTACAGCAACTCCAGATTTGGTCTATGTTGGATGTTTTGATATCTTTTCTGTTAGGGATCTTTCCTAATATGTTGTATATACTTGTTTAGGACCTTCTTCTCAAGTTTGCCAAGATCTTACTTGATTTCTTAGGATTCCTTTGCGAGTTATAAAAGGTAAGGATGGTTATTTCCTTAATTACATAGATAGCATGAATCTAGTTTTTATATTTGACTATCATTAATATGTTTCCTAAATTAGATTCTTACAATGATATACTACTGTTGCATAACTTTGATTACAGTAGCATTACTTATTCATATTAAATTGATTCATGTATGATTTACTTACCAATGTTATACAAGTGATTGTAATTACTGATTTCTTTCCATATATGAAGTTACCATATATGTGATGATATGAATTGATGCATGTGTATGCTTACGTATGGTTTGGAAAGGAGAGGTGTCCTTTCGACACTTCTGTCCTTGGACTACTACGGGAATATTATGGGATGTTTCCGGAGATGCCCTCTGGACACCTTCCTAAAGCTGTTGGATGACATATCTAGGATTGTCTAGTAGTGTTTGGCTAGGATGTCCTGTTATGTCGACCCTAATCGGAGGGGTATTGAGACCCGAACGACCCGTGGTAGCAATGGGGATTCATGGGCGCTCAAGACCGGAAACCAACCCGTGAGAGGACAGGAATCACATTGTGGGGGCCATTTATTGGTAGGGTTGCATATGGTTAGACTTGGGCTCACGGGCGCTTAAGACCGGTAACCAACCCGTGAGAGGACGTGAGAGCTTCCCGTTTACCATATGTGGATGATCAATAGGGTTGATGAGTCCGTAGTCCGAGTTGGTCGGTGCCATAGGATACGCCGACTCTAGTGTGAAGGATACCGGAAAGGATCGTCGGGGACGAGGAATGGAAGTATCTGGATCCGACTTGATGTAACCAAGTAGAAGACTTGCATTTGGCTAGGTTTTACCCCGACATGCGCCAAGACTTATACCAAATGGTTGTGAGAGAGTGTGTTGACTTAACCCCCGCCATGGTTTGTCCCGAGGGATGAAGGACCCATTACCAAACGGCTGCTCAAGACCGGTGAAATGATCCGTGAGAGAATCCAAGATATCTTAAATGGTTGAGGATGTGAGTGGACTTTCCTAAAGAGGTACGGTGCTATGACTTAAAGCATGTCTGCCAATAGAGACCAGCATACATAGAGTTAGATTCATTCATTCATTGCTTGTCTCATATCATATTGCATTTATGTTTGTTCCGGAATCCTGCCATTTATGTTATTATGGATTTTAAT
Organism: Hakea prostrata; assembly: GCF_041222555.1. Lineage (NCBI taxonomy): Eukaryota > Viridiplantae > Streptophyta > Magnoliopsida > Proteales > Proteaceae > Hakea > Hakea prostrata. The sequence continues at coordinate 46,354,203 of NC_142608.1, read as the reverse complement.
CGCCTTACCGAGTTTCTTTGAAACTCATTCCTTTATTGTACAATGTTGTTAGACTATCCCGCAGTGCTTGAGTACTATGACGGTCCCTATGAAGAAGCGCAAGGCGAAGAGGCATATCTCCGGGAAGGTGATTGCGGTTACCACAATTACTCGAGGAGATCCCGCGAGTGGTTATGCTCCGTACGATGCTTAGTCCGACCATTGAGTGGAAGCGTCCTTGTGCTATTTATGAGATTTACACTTATAAGGATGTTGTCTATAAAGTGGAGAACAATTTAGTTACCCAATGTACTTGCTACTGGGATTAGATTTTGTCTAGTTTATTCTTTTAGAGCTACTTTTCCGCTGGTTGTAAAGTGGGATTTTTGCCTCGCTTTACTTATCTGTTTGATACTCTGATTATATTTAGTATTCTGATTCATTTATGATTCATTCTTTCTTTATTGGATCTATGATTTATCTTCCGCACTCATGTTATGATTGTTCATGATTATGTTATTGTTTATGTGGGAGGTTGATCACTCGATACCTGATCTTCGGGCTGTGGATCACACTCTCGGGTATGCCAGATAGGGTACCGGCTGGGAGGGCGTGATGATTGGTATCGAGCTCAAGGTTCGAGGAGATCCTAACCACAAAAGACAACAACTGAACATTCCCGAGTCATTGATCTGAAATGACTCTTCTACTCTTAGAAGTGAATAATAGAACACTGAATTAGAAACTTGACCTTTGAGGTATAACAGAACATTTCTGAATAACATACCATAATTATACTTGAACAAATGTCATTAATGCAAGGAAAAGAAAGGTGCATAACATACAATAATTAAAGAGGAACAAAATGAACTTCATTAATTTCAAAAGTTTTTACAAGGATTACATCTGAAATGCATAAATGGAAAATCCTAAGGTACAGTCTATCTAGGTGATCCGCTCCGATCTCTCGTATGCTCCGAACTCCTCTCGCTAGCTGAGTCACCCGATGCTCTATCCTATCCCGTCGTGACTCCATCCTCTCGTACATCTGCTCCTATCTCCGACCTCCATTCTCTCTAGCATGGAAGTCATCGATCTCATCTCGTGCACCAAGATCCGAAGTCTCCGGAACCGCATGCGAAGGGCCACCTACCTCGAAGTGTGATGAAGGAAACTCGTGATGCACGGAGCTCAGCCTCGCGCATATCTCGCATCATCTCCGGCCCGATCATCACTATCGGGACCGATATCCTCTCCTCCATCCTCTGATCCCCGATCCTCATCCTCTAATTCATCATCATCCTCACCCTCCTAGACCAGGAGATCTCTCCGATCGATGTAGTCTCATCCGACGAATGGTCCGAGTCCCAATAGGGTATCCCCGTGATCTAGTGTCCACCGGCGTATCCTCGAAACTCACCCCGAAATGCCTAAAGATCAAGGTCGTAGTCTCCCATAGCAAAGGTTCCGCATGCTAGGCCGCAGAACTAAGTCCAAAGATGACCTGCTGAATGATGTAGGAGAGATCGATCTCGAAGCCCATGTAGATGCGGTAGATGACTAAGGCCTCCATCACCGTGACCCGATGGTGATGTCCGGCTTTCGGCATGATGTTTCGGCCGACTATGCGACCGATAATACGTGCAGAACCCGTCATCCGTCCGCTAGTCCACGGTGTGAAGCATCGACGGCTATCCCATAGCGTAGAGCATATCTCGCGAAGCTCGTACGGCATCGGATGGTTGTCCGGATCCGCTCCTCGCAGGTATCCACACACACCGCCGTGGATAGTAAGGAACCCGCAAGATCTCAGCCGGTGTCCGGGTAGAGAAGCGAATCTGAGTCCGGAAGACCCTGCTCCCGAGGACAAGTCTAAGTGGATGTCCCCGGCCTCGAGCCTCCTCTCGTGTAAGTAAGGTTGCTTGAAGAACAACCTCACTAGCTCCGGTATACCGGCAGATCCTCGGTGAAGAGATGAGTCCACCGTAATGTGTCGAACCTCTGCCGAATCCTAAAGGCTCCGAGCTGGCGTAAGTGAAGTAGACGTCCCATCTCGATGTTGCAGAGAGGCTGAAGTAGGCCTCGTACAGGAACTCGGCCCGAGGGGTGTCAAACATGTCCGGTCTCCTAACCTCCCGTCTAGGCTCGAAAGGAACCCGACCTCTGCCCCTAAGAGCACCTACGATGCGACCACGACCTCTACCTCCTCCTCGCCCTCCCCTCCTCGCATGGTGTATCCGTGAAAGAGACAAGAGACAATTCCAATTAGTGCTATTTTAAGATTTGAGCTAAAAGGGTATTTTCGTAATTTTTCGGAAAATTTCAAATTTGGGGGAAATTTGATTTGAACATACTAGCATGTGCGCAATACTTGGAATTTCATGTCTATGAAGTCGGTTTGATGAAAATCGATCGAAAACTTGGATTAAAGCGAAAAATTCAGCAAGAAGAAATTTGGGGATTTTGCAATTTAGGTCAAAATTGGATTTTTGAAAAGTTGAAATTGGTTAAATCAAATTGTATGGACCTATCTACAATGTCATCTTGAGCATGTAGCATTTGATCTCGTGCGAAAATTTCAAACGGTTTGAGAGAAAACGAAATTTTTCTAAAGATATCGATTTCGGTATAAAACTTTGCGAGATGAGCACCAATGTGTTAAAACTTGTTGTCTATGCATGGCATTGTGTTTAAAACCTAGGGAATATGTTTCTAAGCATTCCTAAGCATGATTTCTAGCATTGGATACAAGTAAAGCATGGTTTTATTGAAATGCAAGCATGAGAAGATGAAAATGGAAGAAAGAATGAGAGATTTACCTTGTTTGTGAAGATGGTGTGTTGTGGTGTTGTTGTTGAAGCACTAAATCACCTCAAGAACACTTGTGGGAACTCTTGGAGATTTTTCCTAGAGCTCTCTCACCTTTGGAAGAAGTTAGAATGAGGTTGGAATGTGAAAATGAGGCTTATAATGCGAATTTTCGCATTCTGTCTTCATTGGTCGACTCATTGGTCGACTGGGTCACTCGACCAATCACTCGACCAATGGTCACAGTGACCTCTTTTGCTGTTGAATTTTTGGAAAATGTGATTTTTGCCTTATGGAATATTGTTTGATGACTATATGGATATATTTAAGCATGATTTAAGATTTCCAATCATTTGGTCAAGTGGATTTTTGATGATTTTAAGTAAAGAGTGGAAGCAAGTTGTTGATGATGTTCTTGGATATCTTGCTTATGATTTGGAAACCAAGGTGACACACTAGGTGGGAAAAGTTAAAGAAGAGAAGGGAGTTTCACCTTGGGGAGCTCCGGTCTTGTTCGTCAAGAAGAAAGACGGTAGTATGCGCTTGTGCATCGACTACCGTGAGTTGAATAAGTTGACTATCAAGAATAGATATCCGCTGCCCAGAATCGATGATCTCTTCGATCAGTTGAAGGGTGCAGTTGTGTTCTCAAAGATTGACTTAAGGTCCGGATATCACCAATTGAAAGTGAAGTCTAGTGATATCTTCAAGACAGCTTTCCGAACGCGGTATGGTCACTATGAGTTTAGAGTCATGCCCTTCGGATTGACCAATGCTCTGCGGTGTTCATGGACCTCATGAACCGAGTATTTCATGATGTGCTTGATAAGTTTGTGATTGTTTTCATTGATGACATCTTGATCTATTCGAAGAGCGAAGAAGAGCATGCGAGTCATCTAAGTTTCACCTTGCAAAGGTTGCGAGAAAAGAAGTTGTTCGCTAAGTTTAGCAAGTGTGATTTCTGGCTTAAGAGAGTGGTGTTCCTTGGTCATGTAGTTTCAGCCGAAGGTATTCGTGTCGATCCTGAAAAGGTCCAAGCTGTGGCTGATTGGGAGAGACCGAAGTCAGTAACGGAAATAAGAAGTTTTCTTGGATTGGCGGGTTACTACCGAAGGTTTATTGAGAACTTTTCTCGGTTGGCTGCTCCTATGACTAAGTTGACCAGGAAAGAAGAGAAGTTTGTTTGGTCTGACGCCTGTGAGAAGAATTTCCAAGAGCTGAAAGATAGATTGACAAGTGCCCCGGTTTTGACTATACCTGATAGTTCCGGTGGTATGACAGTTTATACCGATGCGTCAAAGATTGGTTTGGGTTGTGTACTGATGCAACATGGCAAGGTCGTAGCCTATGCTTCTCGGCAATTGAAGGATTATGAGCGGAATTACCCCACTCACGATCTAGAACTTGCCGCCGTTGTCTTTGCTTTGAAGATTTGGAGACATTATCTTTACGGTGAGAAGATTGCCATTTTCACGGATCATAAGAGTTTAAAATACTTCTTTACCCAAAAGGAGTTGAACATGAGACAAAGGAGATGGTTGGAACTAGTCTCCGATTATGATTGTGATATTCAGTATCATCCTGGGAAAGCAAATGTTGTTGCTGATGCTCTTAGTAGGAAGAACCAGAAGAAGACTTTGGATTTGAATGCTTTGAGTTTACCATTGTGGTATTCTATTGAGAGTTTTGATTTGGAAATCGTCCCTGAGAATTCTGAATTTATTCTTTCTGCCATGACGGCAAGATCTGGTCTTAGAGATAAGATTGTTGCTCTGCAGAGTTCTGATCAAGAGTTTTTGATCAAAGTTGAGAAGATTTCTTCGAATCCTGAGTCGGACCCCGACTTTGGTATATCCATGGATGGTGCTTTGTTGTTTAGAGGAAGACTGTGTGTGCCTGCAAATGAAGAAGTTAAGAAAGAAATATTGAAGGAAGCACACCAGTCAGTCTTTACTGTACACCCGGGAAGCACCAAGATGTACAAGGACTTGAAGGAACATTTTTGGTGGATTGGTCTAAAGGCGGATGTTGATGATTTTGTTGCCAAGTGTGAGACTTGCCAGCGTGTGAAAGCCGTTCGACAACCTCCATCTGGATTACTTCAGCCTCTTCCTATTCCTAGTTGGAAGTGGGAAGATATCTCCATGGACTTTGTGACTAGCTTGCCTCGGACAAGTAAAGGCAATGACACTTGTGTGGGTGATTGTTGATAGGTTGACCAAATCAGCCCATTTCATTCCTATGAAGATCACTCATACTGGGATAAGCTAGCAAGGCTTTATGTGGATAATGTGGTTCGTCCGCATGGTGTGCCATTGAGTATTGTCTCGGATCGTGATCCTAGGTTCACCTCAAGGTTTTGGAATAGTTTGCGAGAAGGCCTTGGGAACCCAATTGAACTTGAGTACAGCTCATCATCCACAGTTTGATGGACAATCTGAGCGGACAATTCAGACATTGGAAGACATGCTCAGATCTTGTGTGGTGGATATGGGTGGTAATTGGGATGAACACCTAGCTTTGGTTGAGTTTGCCTATAACAATAGTTATCAAGCAACAATAGGCATGGCTCCATTCAAGGCTTTGTATGGCAGTACTTGTAGGACACCTTTGTACTGGACTGAGACAGGAGAAAGAAAAGTCTTAGGTCCTGAGATGATTGAAGCTACAAGTGCTATGGTAGATATGATAAGAGAAAGGATTAAGTCTGCATCGAGAGACAGAAATCTTATGCTGATAAGAGAAGGACCGATTTGGAATTTCAAGTTGGAGAGAAAGTCTTTCGAAGGTCTCACCAATGAAGGGTGTGATGAGATTCAATGTTAAGGGAAAGCTTAGCCCTCGTTACATTGGACCTTTCGAGATTTTGGAAAAGGTTGGACCTGTTGCGTATCGATTAGCATTACCTCCGCCTCTTGCTGGTGTGCACAATGTGTTTCATATTTCGATGCTCCGAAAATACATAGAGAATCCGGAACACATTTTGCAGCAAGCACTGAAGGACTTAGTGCTGATTTGACCTATGATGAAGAACCGGCCGAAATCTTGGATAGGAAGGACAAGCAGCTGCGGAATCGCGCCATTCCTTTGGTGAAGATTCGGTGGAAGAACCATACCCCTGAAGAAGCTTCTTGGGAGAAGGAAGAAGATATGAAGGAGAAGTTTCCTTACCTCTTTGGAAGCACAGTACGCTTTCAATTTCGGGGACGAAATTTCTTTAAGGGGGGAGAATGTAAAACCCAGCCCTAACCTTGACCCGGAAACCTTGTTATTTGTAGGTCCGATGACCCGAAGTAAAGTAAGAAGTCAGCTTTGGGCCATCCCAAGAGAGGACTTGGTGTCCGGCTTTGAATCCATGAAAGTTGATGATGAGGTTCTATTTATGGAAACCGAATCCTGATGAAGATCTAATTAGTTGATGGACTTGGAGTGCTCTCTATCTTGGTTTGAAGGCATTTCTACCTATTAGGTAAGTCACTTGACTTGTGTGCAAAACCCCTTTTGAATTGGATTTGATCTGGACCTTCAATTCCCTGTTTTGGTCTTGCTTTGTCGCATTGGTCGATCGATTGGTCGATCGGGCCAGTCGACCAATCCACTCGACCAATGAGTGCTGTCTTTGGCAATTAGGTTGTTCTTGCTCTATTTAAGTCCAATCTCGAGTCCACTTCGTATTTGCTGCCTCCAAACCCTCTGGAACGAACCAAAGACCTCTGCAAGTCATCTCTCTTGCATCCTTGGTGTTTTCTTGACGGATCTTCGTCGAAACTCTTCTTTTTGCATCAAAAGGTATGTCTACTCTCTCTTCTTCTCCTCCATCTTTGTTTTTCTTTCCTTTTTGAGTTGAGACAGTAGAAGAGATGTTGCATTCTCTGTTGCAAACATCTCTGAACATGTTCTCATGATCATCCTAAGGATTTGAGGCTAGAACAATGATCTTAACCATGATCATTGCAAGCTTTTGAAGGAATCATGATCAAACCATGATCTAATCTCTGTTAAACTTCTAATCTGAATTCTGATCTCTTTGGATCTTCTATGTTGATCATGTTAGTAGTTAATTACTGTGTTTTCTTTCCATGATCCATAATCTATAGATTTCTAGTTGTTCTCTTCTACCATACTATGTGTTCTTCATGATGCATGATAATTACATATATGGTAGGTTTTATTTCCTTATTTAGATTTATGCTTCTAAGCCTTATTCCATGAAGATCTATGTATGTTTTCATGTTTTCATTACCGAAAGCAATGATCCATCCTCCTATTGTTCGTGTCTTTGTTTTCTATTTCAAATTCATCAAGATCCATGGTTGAGTTAATTATGGTAACTTTTTGTTTCCTAATTTGGTTCTTGATATCTTGATTTGATTGGTGTTTTGAGGTCCCCTATTTGTTAGAATACTACTGATGTAGTCTACCCCTTGATTAGTACCCTTTTGAACCACCAAATTCGGATTTCATATCTTAAAACTCTGATTTTATAGGCTTCAGTCTGCATTGGTCGACTGATTGGTCGACTGGACCACTCGACCAATCCACTCGACCAATGAGTACAGCAACTCCAGATTTGGTCTATGTTGGATGTTTTGATATCTTTTATGTTAGGGATCTTTCCTAATATGTTGTATATACTTGTTTAGGACCTTCTTCTCAAGTTTGCCAAGATCTTACTTGATTTCTTAGGATTCCTTTGCGAGTTATAAAAGGTAAGGATGGTTATTTCCTTAATTACATAGATAGCATGAATCTAGTTTTTATATTTGAATATCATTAATATGTTTCCTAAATTAGATTCTTACAATGATATACTACTGTTGCATAACTTTGATTACAGTAGCATTACTTATTCATATTAAATTGATTCATGTATGATTTACTTACCAATGTTATACAAGTGATTGTAATTATTGATTTCTTTCCATATATGAAGTTACCATATATGTGATGATATGAATTGATGCATGTGTATGCTTACGTATGGTTTGGGAAGGAGAGGTGTCCTTTCGACACTTCTGTCCTTGGACTACTACGGGAATATTATGGGATGTTTCCGGAGATGCCCTCTGGACACCTTCCTAAACTGTTGGATGACATATCTAGGATTGTCTAGTAGTGTTTGGCTAGGAGGTCCTGTTATGTCAGACCCTAATCGGAGGGGTATTGAGACCGAACGACCCGTGGTAGCAATGGGGATTCATGGGCGCTCAAGACCGGTAACCAACCCGTGAGAGGACAGGAATCACATTGTGGGGGCCATTTATTGGTAAGGTTGCATATGGTTAGACTTGGGCTCACGGGCGCTTAAGACCGGTAACCAACCCGTGAGAGGACGTGAGAGCTTCCCGTTTACCATATGTGGATGATCAATAGGGTTGATGAGTCCGTAGTCCGAGTTGGTCGGTGCCATAGGATACGCTGACTCTAGTGTGAAGGATACCGGAAAGGATCGTCAGGGACGAGGAATGGAAGTATCTGGATCTGACTTGATGTAACCAAGTAGAAGACTTGCATTTGGCTAGGTTTTACCCTGACATGCGCCGACTTATACCAAATGGTTGTGAGAGAGTGTGTTGACTTAACCCCCTGCCATGGTTTGTCCTGAGGGATGAAGGACCCATTACCAAACGGCTGCTCAAGACCGGTGAAATGATCCGTGAGAGAATCCAAGATATCTTAAATGGTTGAGGATGTGAGTGGACTTTCCTAAAGAGGTACGGTGCTATGACTTAAAGCATGTCTGCCAATAGAGACCAGCATACATAGAGTTAGATTCATTCATTCATTGCTTGTCTCATATCATATTGCATTTATGTTTGTTCTGGAATCCTGCCATTTATGTTATTATGGATTTTAATCGCCTTTTACCGAGTTTCTTTGAAACTCATTCCTTTATTGTACAATGTTGTTAGACTATCCTGCAGGTACTGAGTACTATGACGGTCCCTATGAAGAAGCGCAAGGCGAAGAGGCATATCTCCAGGAAGGTGATTGCGGTTACCACAATTACTCTAAAGATCCCGCGAGTGGTTATGCTCCGTACGATGCTTAGTCCGACCATTGAGTGGAAGCGTCCTTGTGCTATTTATGAGATTTACACTTATAAGGATGTTGTCTATAAAGTGGAGAACAATTTAGTTACCCAATGTACTTGCTACTGGGATTAGATTTTTGTCTAGTTTATTCTTTTAGAGCTACTTTTCCGCTGGTTGTAAAGTGGGATTTTTGCCTCGCTTTACTTATCTGTTTGATACTCTGATTATATTTAGTATTCTGATTCATTTATGATTCATTCTTTCTTTATTGGATCTATGATTTATCTTCCGCACTCATGTTATGATTGTTCATGATTATGTTATTGTTTATGTGGGAGGTTGATCACTCGATACCTGATCTTCGGGCTGTGGATCACACTCTCGGGTATGCCAGATAGGGTACCGGCTGGGAGGGCGTGACATAACCAACCCGTGAGAGGACGTGAGAGCTTCCCGTTTACCATATGTGGATGATCAATAGGGTTGATGAGTCCGTAGTCAGGGACTATGAGGACTCTAGTGTGAAGGATACCGGAAAGGATCGTCAGGGACGAGGAATGGAAGTATCTGGATCTGACTTGATGTAACTAAGTAGAAGACTTGCATTTGGCTAGGTTTTACCCTGACATGCGCCAGTACTTATACCAAATAGTGGTGAGAGAGTGTGTTGACTTAACCCCCTGCCATGGTTTGTCCTGAGGGATGAAGGACCCATTACCAATCGGCTGCTCAAGACCGGTGAAATGATCCGTGAGAGAATCCAAGATATCTTAAATGGTTGAGGATGTGAGTGGACTTTCCTAAAGAAGTACGGTGCTATGACTTAAAGCATGTCTGCCAATAGAGACCAGCATACATAGAGTTAGATTCATTCATTCATTGCTTGTCTCATTTCATATTGCATTTATGTTTGTTCTGGAATCCTGCCTTTTATGTTATTATGGATATTTAACTGCCTTACTGAGTTTCTTTGAAACTCATTCCTTTATTGTACAATGTTTGTTAGACTATTCTGCAGTGTACCGAGTACTATGACGGTCCCTATGAAGAAGCGCAAGGCGAAGAGGCATATCTCCAGGAAGGTGATTGCGGTTACCACAATTACTCGAAGATCCCGCGAGTGGTTATGCTCCGTACGATGCTTAGTCCGACCATCGAGTGGAAGCGTCCTTGTGCCATTTATGAGATTTACACTTATAAGGATGTTGTCTATAAAGTGGAGAACAATTTAGTTACCCAATGTACTAGCTACTGGGATTAGATTTTATTTAGTTTATTCTCTTTAGAGCTACTTTTCCGCTGGTTGTAAAGTGGGATTTTTGCCTCACTTTACTTATCTGTTTGATACTCTGATTATATCTATTATTCTGATTCATTTATGATTCATTCTTTCTTTATTGAATCTATGGTTTATCTTCCGCACTTTTATTATGATTGTTCATGATTATGTTATTGTTTATGTGGGAGGTTGATCACTCGATACCTGATCTTCGGGCTGTGGATCACACTCTCGGGTATGCCGGATAGGGTACCGGGCTGGGAGGGCGTGATAGATTGGTATCGAGCCCAAGGTTCGAGGAGATCCTAACCACAAAACACAACAACTAAACATTCCCGAGTCATTGATCCGAAATGACTCTTCTACTCTTAGAAGTGAATAATAGAACACTGAATTAGAAACTTGACCTTTGAGGCATAACAGAACATTTCCGAATAACATACCATAATTATACCTGAACAAATGTCACTAATGCAAGGAAAAGAAAAGTGCATAACATACAATAATTAAGTGAAATAGAATGAACTTCATTAATTTCAAAGGTTTCTTTTAACAACGATTACATCTGAAATGCATAAATGGAAATCCTAAGGTACAGTCTATCTAGGTGATCTTCTCCGATCTCTCGTATGCTCCGAACTCCTCCGCTAGCTGAGTCACCCGATGCTCTATCCTATCCTGTCATGACTCCATTCTCTCGTACATCTGCTCCCTGTCCGACCTCCATTCTCTCTAGCATGGAAGTCATCGATCTCATCTGTGCTCCAAGATCTGAAGTCTCCGGAACTCGCATGTGAAGGGCCACCCGCCTCGAAGTGTGATGAAGGAAACTCGTGATGCACAGGCTCAGCCTCGTGCATATCTCGCATCATCTCCGGCCCGATCATCACTATCAGGACCGATATCCTCTCCTCCATCCTCCGACCCCCGATCCTCATCCTCCGATTCATCATCATCCTCACCCTCCGGGACCAGGAGATCTCTCTCGATCGCCGTAGTCTCATCCGACGAATGGTCCGAGTCCCAATAGAGTATCCCCGTGATCCAGTGTCCACCGGTGTATCCTCGAAACTCACCCCGAAATGCCCGAAGATCAAAGTCGCTAGCCTCCCATAGCAAAGGTTCCGCATGCTAGGCCGCAGAACCTAAGTCCAAGCATGACCTGCTGAATGATGTAGGAGAGATCGATCTCGAAGCCCATGTAGATGCGGTAGATGACTAAGGCCTCCATCACCGTGACCCGATGGTGATGTCCGGCTTTCGGCATAATGTTTCGGCCGACTATGCGACCGATAATCCGTGCAGAATCCGTCATCCGTCCGCTAGTCCACGGAGTGAAGCATCGACGGCTATCCCATAGCGTAGAGCATATCTCGCGTAGCTCGTACGGCATCGATGGTTGTCCAGATCTGCTCCTGCAGGTATCCACACACACCGCTGTGGATAGTAAGGAACCCGCAAGATCTCAGCCGGTGTCCCGGTAGAGAAGCGAATCCGAGTCCGGAAGACCCTGCTCTTGAGGACAAGTCTAAGTGGATGTCCTTGGCCTCGAGCCTCCTCTGTGTAAGTAAGGTTGCTAAAGAACAACCTCACTAGTTCCGGGTATACCGGCAGATCCTCGGTGAAGAGATGAGTCCACTGCAATGTGTCGAACCTCTGCCGAATCCTAAAGGCTCTGAGCTGGCGTAAGTGAAGTAGACGTCCCATCTCGATATTGCAGTAGCTGAAGTAGGCCTCGTACAGGAACTCGGCCTGAGGTGTGTCAAACATGTCTGGTCTCCTAACCTCCTGTCTAGGCTCTGAAGGAACCTGACCTCTGCCCCTAAGAGCACCTACAATGCGACCACGACCTCTACCTCGTCCTCGCCCTCCCCTTTGCATAGTGTATCTATGAAAGAGATAAGAGACAATTCCAGTTAGTGCTATCTAAAGATTTGAGCCAAAAGGGTATTTTCGTAATTTTTGGAAAATTTCAAATTTGAGGGAAATTTGATTTGAACATACTAGCATGTGCGCAATACTTGGAATCTCATGTCTATGAAGTTTGTTTGATGAAAATCGATCGAAAACTTGGATTAAAGCGAAAAATTCAGCAAGAAGGAAATTTGGGGATTTTGCAATTTAGGTCAAAATTTGGATTTTTTGAAAAGTTGAAATTGGTTAAATCAAATTGTATGGACCTATCTACAATGTCATCTTGAGCATGTAGCATTTGATCTCGTGCGAAAATTTCAAGCGGTTTGAGAGAAAACGGAATTTTTCTAAAGATATCGAGTTCGGTATAAAACCTTGCGAGATGAGCACCATTATGTTAAAACTTGTTGTCTATGCATGGCATTGTGTTTAAAACCTAGGGAATATGTTTCTAAGCATTCCTAAGCATGATTTCTAGCATTGGATACAAGTAAGCATGGTTTTATTGAAATGCAAGCATGAGAAGATGAAAATGGAAGAAAAAATGAGAAATTTACCTTGTTTGTGAAGATGGTGTGTTGTGGTGTTGTTGTTGAAGCACTAAATCACCTCAAGAACACTTGTGGGAACTCTTGGAGACTTTCCCTAGAGCTCTCTCACCTTTGGAAGAAGTTAGAATGAGGTTGGAATGTGAAAGTGAGGTTTATAATGCGAATTTTCGCATTCTGTCTGCATTGGTCGACTCATTGGTCGACTGGGTCAGTCGACCAATCACTCGACCAATCACTCGACCAATGGTCACAGAGAACTCATTTGCTGTTGAATTTTTGGAAAATGTGATTTTTGTCTTATGGAATATTGTTTGATGATTATATGGATATATTTGAGCATGATTTAAGTTTTCAAATCATTTGGACTTGTGGTTTATGTTGAATCTTCGAAATTCGGTATTTTGATGTTCTCGGTTTTGCAGAATGGTTACTCTGAGAAGTGGGCGTGGTGAATCCAGTGGTCATGGAGGTGGTGAAATACCTCAGGGAGGTGGTGAAGTACCTCATGGAGGTGGTGAGATACCAAATGTTGATCAGGGTACTCATGAGATACCTGGTGCCCCGAATGTTGGAAGTTTTCGAGATATTGCCAATATTATGGGCAATATGATGCAGCAGCAAGCAGCTCAATTCAACCAGATGTTGGTGGGTTTCATGACTCTGCATAATGAGACCCGGGCTGGTGCTAATGTGAATCCTCATGCCGCAGTCCTGAATGCGGGAGGTTTAGTTGGAACTCCTCATACTCGCCTTGATGGAGAGTTTTCTCAAGATGCAAGTACCCACTTTCACCGGAGTTACCAAGGACCCCTTGTTTCCTAACAAGTGGCTTCGTGAGTTGGAGAAGGCTTTCCGACATCTGCAATGCTCGGAAGCTCGAAGATTTTGTTTGCTGAACAGAGTTGCAACAAGAAGCCGATGCATGGTGGATCTCCACTCGGCCTGTTTTGGAAGGTTTGCATGCGGGAGTTGTAACTTGGGAGTTATTCAAAGAGGCTTTTTGTATGAACTACTTTCCCGAGGCGGTGAAAGATGCGAAGGAAGCCGAGTTCATGATTCTGACTCAAGGAACTCTGTCTGTGTTGGAGTACCAACAGAAGTTCGAGGAGCTTCATTTCTTTGCTCCAGATTCTCTGAAGGATGACCTCGCGAAAGCAAAGAAGTTCTTCAAAGGATCGCGCCCGCCATTAAAGCTTACCTCACAACCACCCGCCTATAGTGAGCTATGCTTAAGTGGTGCAGAACTCGAAGAAGTTGGAAGAAACAGAGAAGGAAAGTGCTCGTGTGCAAAAGCCTTGGCAGTCAAGGAATTCTGGTTTGGTGGATCGTAATGACCGTCGTTTTGTGAGACCTACACCCTACCCCACTCCTACCTTTCGGGCTAAGAGTGTAGGTCGAACATGGTTTTCAGCAGTCCGGCCGCTTTAGACAAGATGGCGGATACCGACCACCAGCAAGTGCAAGTGCAAGTGCAAGTGCAAGGCCTTTTGTTCGGAAGCCCTCTGTTGCAGCCACCCCTGTTGGATCCAAAGCAATCCCGTTTGCTTCTACCGCAAGCAAGCTGGTCATTTTGCTCGTGCTCTGTCCAAAGCGGCCGCCCAAGAGCACCGCCCCAGTGGTGAAGAGTGCTCCTGCTCCTCCCTCCGGTAGAGTTTTCAGTATTTCCAGGTCTTGAGCAGGATCCAAGCCATGAAGTGATTACAGGTACATTGTTAGTCGCTTCTATTTCTACATTTGTCTTATTTGATACGGGTGCATCTCATTCGTTCATGTCATCTCGCATTCATCAAGAAGACTAACCTAATCCCCGAGAAGTTGTCTAGTTGTTTATTGATTAGTACACCTACTGGTCCTCATGAAACTAGATAAGGGGTTATCTAAATGTCCCGTGTTGATTGGTGAGAAGAACTTGGAAGCCAATTTTGTGATTCTTGACATGAAGGACTTCGATGTTATTTTGGGAATTGATTGGTTGACAGCCCACAAAGCTGTGTTCCTTTGTTCCTCAAAGAAGATTCAGTTCCATATTTGTGGAAGTCCGGTCTTAGAATTTCAGGGTGAAAAGAGAAGGGTTTGTAGGAAGGTGCTGTCTGCACTGATGCAAGTCTATGCCCTAGTGGATGATGCTTCATCTGAAGGCAAGGGTATAGTGGAGAAAAGAGTCGATGAAGTCGAGTTGTCTGCGACTTTGTTGATGTCTTTCCCGATGATCTATCGGGAGTGCCTCCGGACAGGGATGTCGAATTTTCTATTGATCTCGTCCCTGGTGCCGCTCCGATATCTAAAGCTCCGTACAGGATGGCTCCTACTGAGTTGAAAGAGTTGCAAAATCAGTTGAATGAGCTCATTGATAGAGGTTTCGTACAGCCTAGTGTGTCACCTTGGGGAGCTCCGGTCTTGTTTGTCAAGAAGAAAGACGGTAGTATGCGCTTGTGCATCGACTACCGTGAGTTGAATAAGTTGACTATCAAGAATAGATATCCGCTGCCCGGAATTGATGATCTCTTCGATCGGTTGAAGGGTGCAGTTGTGTTCTCAAAGATTGACTTAAGGTCCGGATATCACCAATTGAAAGTGAAGTCTAGTGATATCTTCAAGACAGCTTTCCGAACGCGGTATGGTCACTACGAGTTTAGAGTCATGCCCTTCGGATTGACCAATGCTCCTGCGGTGTTCATGGACCTCATGAACCGAGTATTTCATGATGTGCTTGATAAGTTTGTGATTGTTTTCATTGATGACATCTTGATCTATTCGAAGAGCGAAGAAGAGCATGCGAGTCATCTAAGTTTCACTTTGCAAAGGTTGCGAGAAAAGAAGTTGTTCGCTAAGTTTAGCAAGTGTGATTTCCGGCTTAAGAGAGTGGTATTCCTTGGTCATGTAGTTTCAGCCGAAGGTATTCGTGTCGATCCCGAAAAGGTCCAAGCTGTGGCTGATTGGGAAAGACCGAAGTCGAAGAACGGAAATAAGAAGTTTTCTTGGATTGGCGGGTTACTACCGAAGGTTTATTGAGAATTTTTCTCGGTTGGCTGCTCCTATGACTAAGTTGACCAGAAAGAAGAGAAGTTTGTTTGGTCCGACGCTTGTGAGAAGAATTTCCAAGAGTTGAAAGATAGATTGACAAGTGCCCCGGTTTTGACTATACCCGATAGTTCCGGTGGTATGACAGTTTATACCGATGCGTCAAAGATTGGTTTGGGTTGTGTACTGATGCAACATGGCAAGGTCGTAGCCTATGCTTCTCAGCAATTGAAGGATTATGAGCGGAATTACCCCACTCACGATCTAGAACTTGCCGCCGTTGTCTTTGCTTTGAAGATTTGGAGACATTATCTTTACGGTGAGAAGATTGCCATTTTCACGGATCATAAGAGTTTGAAATACTTCTTTACCCAAAAGGAGTTGAACATGAGGCAAAGGAGATGGTTGGAACTAGTCTCCGATTATGATTGTGATATTCAGTATCATCCTGGGAAAGCAAATGTTGTTGCTGATGCTCTTAGTAGGAAGAACTAGAAGAAGACTTTGGATTTGAATGCTTTGAGTTTACCATTGTGGTCTTCTATTGAGAGTTTTGATTTCGAAATCGTTCCTGAGAATTCTGATTTTATTCTTTCTGCCATGACGGCAAGATCTGGTCTTAGAGATAAGATTGTTGCTCTGCAGAGTTCTGATCAAGAGCTTTTGATCAAAGTTGAGAGGATTTCTTCGAATCCTGAGTCGGACCCCGACTTTGGTATATCCATGGATGGTGCTTTGTTGTTTAGAGGAAGACTGTGCGTGCCTGCAAACGAAGAAGTTAAGAAAGAAATATTGAAGGAAGCACACCAGTCGGTCTTTACTATACACCCGGGAAGCACCAAGATGTACAAGGACTTGAAGGAACATTTTTGGTGGATTGGTCTGAAGGCGGATGTTGATGATTTTGTTGCCAAGTGTGAGACTTGCCAGTGTGTGAAAGCCGTTCGACAACCTCCATCTGGATTACTTCAGCCTCTTCCTATTCCTAGTTGGAAGTGGGAGGATATCTCCATGGACTTTGTGACTAGCTTGCCTCGGGCAAGTAAAGGCAATGACACTGTGTGGGTGATTGTTGATAGGTTGACCAAATCAGCCCATTTCATTCCTATGAAGATCACTCATACTCTGGATAAGCTAGCAAGGCTTTATGTGGATAATGTGGTTCGTCTGCATGGTGTGCCATTGAGTATTGTTTCGGATCGTGATCCCAGGTTCACCTCAAGGTTTTGGAATAGTTTGCAGAAGGCCTTGGGAACCCAATTCAACTTGAGTACAGCTCATCATTCACAGTCGATGGACAATCCGAGCGGACAATTCGGACATTGGAAGACATGCTCGATCTTGTGTGGTGGATATGGGTGGTAATTGGGATGAACACCTAGCTTTGGTTGAGTTTGCCTATAACAATAGTTATCAAGCAACAATAGGCATGGCTCCATTCAAGGCTTTGTATGGCAAGTACTTGTAGGACACCTTTGTACTGGATCGAGACAGGTGAAAGAAAAGTCTTAGGTCCCGAGATGATTGAAGCTACGAGTGCTATGGTAGATATGATAAGAGAAAGGATTAAGTCCGCCTTACCAAGACAAAAATCTTATGCTGATAAGAGAAGGACCGATTTGGAATTTCAAGTTGGAGAGAAAGTCTTTTGAAGGTTTCACCAATGAAGGGTGTGATGAGATTCAATGTTAAGGGAAAGCTTAGCCCTCGTTACATTGGACCTTTCGAGATTTTGGAAAAGGTTGGACCTGTTGCGTATCGATTAGCATTACCTCCGCCTCTTGCTGGTGTTCACAATGTGTTTCATATTTCGATGCTCCGAAAATACATAGAGAATCCGGAACACATTTTGCAGCAAGCACCCGAAGGACTTAGTGCTGATTTGACCTATGATGAAGAACCGGCCGAAATCTTGGATAGGAAGGACAAGCAGCTGCGGAATCGCACCATTCCTTTGGTGAAGATTCGGTGGAAGAACCATACCCCTGAAGAAGCTTCTTGGGAGAAGGAAGAAGATATGAAGGAGAAGTTTCCTTACCTCTTTGGAAGCACAGGTACGCTTTCAATTTCGGGGACGAAATTTCTTTAGGGGGGGAGACTGTAAAACCCAGCCCTAACCTTGACCCGGAAACCTTGTTATTTGTAGGTCCGATGACCCGAAGTAAAGTAAGAAGTCAGCTTTGGGCCATCCCAATGGAGGACTTGGTGTCCGGCTTTGAATCCATGAAAGTTGATGATGAAGTTCTATTTATGGAAACTGAATCTCGATGAAGATCTGATTAGTTGATGGACTTGGAGTGCTCTCTATCTTGGTTTGAAGGCATTTCTACCTATTAGGTAAGTCACTTGACTTGTGTGCAAAACCCCTTTAGGATTGGATTTGATCTGGACCTTCAATTCCCTGTTTTGGACTTGCTTGTCGAGATTGGTCGATCGATTGGTCGATCGGGCCAATCGACCAATCCACTCGACCAATGAGTGCTGTCTTTGGAAATTAGGTTGTTCTTGCTCTATTTAAGTCCAATCTTGAGTCCACTTCGTATTTGCTGCCTCCAAACTCTCTGGAACGAACCAAAGACCTCTGCAAGTCATCTCCCTTGCATCCTTGGTGTTTTCTTGACGGATCTTCGCCGAAACTCTTCTTTTTGCATCAAAAGGTATGTCTACTCTCTCTTCTTCTCCTCCATCTTTGTTTTTCTTTCTTTTTTGAGTTGAGACAGTAGAAGAGATGCTGCATTCTCTGTTGCAAACATCTCTGAACATGTTCTCATGATCATCCTAAGGATTTGAGGCTAGAACAATGATCTTAACCATGATCATTGCAAGCTTTTGAAGGAATCATGATCAAACCATGATCTAATCTTTGTTAAACTTCTGATTTGAATTCTGATCTCTTTGGATCTTCTATATTGATCATATTAGTAGTTGATTACTGTGTTTTCCTTCCATGATCCATAATCTATAAATTTCTAGTTGTTCTCTTCCACCATACTATGTGTTCTTCATGATGCATGGTAGTTACATATATGGTAGGTTTTATTTCCTTATTTAGATTTATGCTTCTAAGCCTTGTTCCTTGAAGATCTAAGTATGTTTTCATGATACCTTTTCCGGAAGCAGTGATCCATCCTCCTATTGTTCTTGTCTTTGTTTCTATTTCAAATTCATCAAGATCCATGGTTGATCTAATTATGGTAACTTTTTGTTTCCTAATTTGGATCTTGATATCTTGATTTGATTGGTGTTTTGAGGTCCCCTATATGTTAGAATACTACTGATGTAGTTTACCCCTTGATTAGTACCCTTTTGAACCACCAAATTCGGATTTCATATCTTAAAACTCTCTGTTTTTTTAGGCTCTCTCGTCTGCATTGGTCGATTGATTGGTCGATTGGACCAGATCGACCAATCCACTCGACCAATGAGTACAAAGCAACTCCAGGAATTGGTCCGTGTTGGATGTTTTGGTATCTTTTCTGTTAGGGATCTTTCCTAATATGTTGTATATACTTGTTTAGGACATTCTTCTCAAGTTTGCCAAGATCTTACCTGATTTCTTAGGATTCCTTTGCGAGTTATAAAAGGTAAGGATGGTTATTTCCTTAATTACATAGATAGCATGAATCTAGTTTCTATAGTTGAATATCATAGATATGATTCCTAAATTAGATTCTTACAATGATATACTGCTGTTGCATAACTTTGATTACAGTAGCATTACTTATTCATATTGAATTGATTCATGTATGATTTACTTACCATTTATATACAAGTGATTGTAATTAATGATTTCTTTCCATATATGAAGTAACCATATATGTGATGATATGAATTGATGCATGTGTATGCTTAAGTATGGTTTGGAAAGGAGAGGTGTCCTTTTGACACTTCTGTCCTTGGACTACTACAGGAATATTATGGGATGTTTCCGGAGATGCCCTCTCGGACACCTTCCTAAACTGTTGGATGACATATCTAGGATTGTCTAGTAGTGTTTGGCTAGGATGTCCTGTTATGTCGAGACCCTAATCGGAGGGGTATTGAGACCGAACGACCCGTGGTAGCAATGGGGATTCATGGGCGCTCAAGACCGGTAACCAACCCGTGAGAGGACAGGGAATCACATTGTGGGGGCCATTTATTGGTAGGGTTGCATATGGTTAGACTTGGGCTCACGGGCGCTTAAGACCGGTAACCAACCCGTGAGAGGACGTGAGAGCTTCCCGTTTACCATATGTGGATGATCAATAGGGTTGATGAGTCCGTAGTCGGGGACTATGAGGACTCTAGTGTGAAGGATACCGGAAAGGATCGTCGGGGACGAGGAATGGAAGTATCTGGATCTGACTTGATGTAACTAAGTAGAAGACTTGCATTTGGCTAGGTTTTACCCCGACATGCGCCGGTACTTATACCAAATGGTGGTGAGAGAGTGTGTTGACTTAACCCCTCGCCATGGTTTGTCCCGAGGGATGAAGGACCCATTACCAATCGGCTGCTCAAGACCGGTGAAATGATCCGTGAGAGAATCCAAGATATCTTAAATGGTTGAGGATGTGAGTGGACTTTCCTAAAGAAGTACGGTGCTATGACTTAAAGCATGTCCGCCAATAGAGACCAAGCATACATAGAGTTAGATTCATTCATTCATTGCTTGTCTCATTTCATATTGCATTTATGTTTGTTCTGGAATCCTGCCTTTTATGTTATTATGGATATTTAACTGCCTTACTGAGTTTCTTTGAAACTCATTCCTTTATTGTACAATGTTTGTTAGACTATCCTGCAGGTACTGAGTACTATGACGGTCCCTATGAAGAAGCGCAAGGCGAAGAGGCATATCTCCAGGAAGGTGATTGCGGTTACCACAATTACTCTGAAGATCCCGCGAGTGGTTATGCTCCGTACGATGCTTAGTCCGACCATCGAGTGGAAGCGTCCTTGTGCCATTTATGAGATTTACACTTATAAGGATGTTGTCTATAAAGTGGAGAACAATTTAGTTACCCAATGTACTAGCTACTGGGATTAGATTTTATTTAGTTTATTCTCTTTAGAGCTACTTTTCCGCTGGTTGTAAAGTGGGATTTTTGCCTCACTTTACTTATCTGTTTGATACTCTGATTATATCTATTATTCTGATTCATTTATGATTCATTCTTTCTTTATTGAATCTATGGTTTATCTTCCGCACTTTTATTATGATTGTTCATGATTATGTTATTGTTTATGTGGGAGGTTGATCACTCGATACCTGATCTTCGGGCTGTGGATCACACTCTCGGGTATGCCAGATAGGGTACCGGCTGGGAGGGCGTGACACATGAGGTAAGGGTGGTAACGAGGCACCCATGAGTAAAGGGAGGCCCTTCATGACCTTGGTTATGAGGCTCTTCATGACATTGGTCATGGGTCTTAAAACTCTTAATCATGGTGATGAGGTGGGCTTACTTGTAGGGTGGAATTTACTCAAATTCTAACTATTGACTTTCAATTCTCATTTCAACTTCATGATCATTCATGGCCATTACCATGAGTGGGGTTAAGGTTATTGAATGGATTAAATCCAACTCATACAAAAAATGTGAAATATGAGAGTTAATTCTCCAAGTAGTGGGGAGGTTAGGTCAAGGTGGTTTATTCTCATTAGTGGAAAAGGGACAAGCCCATTGATTCTCCCCCTTGTGAGGAGGTGAGTCATTGTGATTTAATGACTCAATTCATTTCCTTGAGAATCTCAAGGGGTGTAAGGTGTGGTTTGGGCCTATATAAACCCAACCCTTCCTTGCAGGTGATGTGGTAATAGAGACACTCCTCTCACTTGCATTATTTGTTACTTATTTTAAAAATTTCATCCTTGGAGTTTGTCTAAGTGTTGTGCTCTAGCTTTTGACTCCTTGAAGGGACTAGAAGAGCTACCTCATCTTCTAGTTGGAGGTTTTTTTTATCTTGTAGGTCGTGGTGCGAAGAACCCTTGGTAGTAGGGTGCATCAATTACCTTAAAGACAGCACTCAAGGTGTAACTCAACCTCATTCATCGGTGACTCGTTCGATTGTAATATCAAGCTCACCGGATTGGCTAAGGATCTTCATCTTTCAATTGTATAGCGAATTTCATTATTGTGTTTTGTAGAATTTGTAATACAATTACACCAACAGGTGCTTTCACATTTTATATATTAGATTACTGAAAAGTTAGTCACTCTTATTTTTTTGTCCACCCTACTTTTAAGTTGAAATTGTTGTTGAATAAGTGGCTGCTTGCAAGGTTACTAGACATGGGGCATTAAACCATAGACATGATATGAAAGAAAATCTTTAGCCAGCCACCAAAATTGTTAACCACTGGAAAAAGCTAGAACTTGACCAAAATTTATCTCCCTCTCAAACTGCAAATGGTGTTTTCATGTCCAACAAACCTTACAGCATTCAACAATCCATACAGAAGCGTGCAAGCTGACATTCACAATTACATTGTAGATTTCTTTACAACAGGGAAAATGGCTCCAGAGATGAATGAAACCCTCATTTTCCTAATACCGAAGTGTTCCTCTCCAGAAGAAGTTGAGCAGTTCCGGCCAATTAGCCTATACGATGTGGTATTCAAGACCATCACTAAAATCTTAGCCAAGAGACTTGCAAATGTCATAGACTCTTTGATTGGCCCTATGTCACATCGTCCCAGCCGGTACCCTAACTGGCATACCCGAGAGTGTGATCCATAGCCCCGAAGATCAAGTAATGAGGAAATCTTCCTCCCACATATACAATAACATAATCATAAACAAGAAATAATCAGGGTTTAAAATATTATAAACAAAAGATTAAAGTCAAGAAATGAATAATCAATATAATCAGAGTGCAGAAAAAATGATACCAGATGTAATCACATCAAAAGAAGTAGAGTGAGGCGGAAACTCACTCCACAAAATACAGCGGAACGCAGAACGTAAGTCTAAAAGAAATAACAACTAAATCAAAGGAACTAAAAGAAATATCTAACATTAGGGTTTTCTATTCTTGATATATAACGTCTTCAAAATAGTGGACTTCATCAATCCATTTGAGACGTTCCACGTATACGTTGTCTTTAATCGTAGTACGCAGCTTGATCAACTGAGGGATCATCAGAGTAATCTTGATGGTTGCCAACACCTTGCGTGTAGTACGCTTCATCGTACTGTTCGCCATAGCAATCAATACCTGTAGAATAGTCTAACAAAACAATGTACAAAAGGAATGAGTTTCGAAGAAACTCAATAAGGTAGTTAATCCATAACAACATAAATAACATGGAAGCAAACCATAACAAGATGCAATGAAATATGAAACAAGTAATGTATGTATGCATCTAGACTCTATGTATGTTGGTCTCTATGGTAGACATGCTTTAAATCATAGCACCGTACTTCCTTGGGTAGGTCAGTCACACAACGCCTTTTGGTAGTGGGTCCGGCATCCCTTAGGACAAACCATGGCAGGGGGTTAAGTCAACACACTCTCTAACAACCATTTGGCATAAGTACTGGCGCATGTCAGGGAAAAGCCTAGCCCAATGCAAGTCATCTACTCAGTTACATCAACTCAGGTCCAGATACTTCCATTCCTCGCCCCTGGCGATCCTTTCCGGTATCCTCTCCACTAGAGTCCTAATAGTCCCTGACTACGGACTCATCAACCCTATTGGTTATCCATATATGGTAAACGGGAAGCTCTCACGTCCTCTCACGGGTTGGTTACTTGTCTTAAGCGCCCATGAGCCCAAGTCTAGCCATATGCAACCCTCCAATAAATGGCCTCTATCGAGTATCCACAATGTGATCCATGTCCTCTCACAGGTTGGTTACCAGTCTTGAGCGCCCATGAATCCCCATTGCTACCACGGGTCGTTCGGTCTCAATACCCTTCCGAATCGGGTTTGATATAACAGGGGTACAACCTAACCAAACACTGCTAGACAGCCCTAGGTATGACAACCAATGATTTGGGAAAGTGTCAATGGGCAACCCCAGAAACATCCCATACTATTTCCGATAATGTCCAAGGACAAAAGTGTCAAAAGGACACCTCCCAATGCCAAACCAAACTTAATCAAACACATTCTCAGATCAGTCATGACATACACAACCAGTAGTTCATCATATAAAAGAGAATGTAAAAGCAAAATCAGATTAAGCAGTAATAAGTAATTCATATAACATGAATAATGAAAAAGATGATATAAATAAGTGCTACTGTTCTCACAGTAGGAGATCAGAATTAAAGTACAACAACAGTAGGTAATCTCATAGTTTCACAAAGTAGGAACCAGAGAACAAGTAATCTATGTAGTTAAGGAAATAACTGTCCTTACCTTCTAATTCGTAAAGGAACTTAGAGAATCAAGTAAGACCTTGACTAAACCTGAGAAAAGAGTCTTAAACAAGTGTATACTATGAGTTAGGAAAGATACATAGAAGAAAAGATTACAATTCAATCAAAATAGACCAAGAATGGGGTTGCTGTACCCATTGGTCGACTGATTGGTCTACTGCCCAGTCGACCAACAGAGACAGTAGCCATCAAAAATCAGAATTTTTAGAATATGAATCCGAATTTGGTGGTTCAAAAGGGTACAAAATAAGGGGGAAACTTTAATGGAAACATCTAAGTCTATAGAGGACAACAAACCAATAATCAAATCAAGTTTCCAGGTCACAACTCAGGAACCAGAAAGTTAACCTAATTAGGTTAAACATAGATTATGAAGGAAAAATATATTATGATCAAGGGTAAGGAATTAAAATTAATAGGTTACAATTTTAGTTTGTAACTTTAGTCATGATCGGTCAGATGATGAGGTGGTGATACTTGACGATAAAGAGATTTCTCAGAGTGATTGTTTTAGGTACCTAGGTTCAATCATAAGTAAAAGAGGTGATTTGGAAGATGAGGTTTCCCAAAGAATTAAAATAGGGTGGATGAAGTGGAGGGGTGCGTCCGGGGTCTTGTGTGATCGGCGTATTCCATTAAAGCTTAAAGGAAAATTTTATAGGACCGTTGTTCGACCAGCTATGATGTACGGTGCAGAGTGTTGGGCTGTTAAAAAGAATCATATAGATAAACTCAGTGTAGCAGAAATGAGGATGCTAAGATGGATGAGTGGCAAAACTAGGATGGATAAGATAAGAAACGATCATATTAGAGTTGGGCTGGGAGTTGCTCCCATAAGTGATAAGCTTAGAGAAAGTCGTTTGAGGTGGCACGGCCACGTTCAACGGAGACCTATAAATGCTCCTGTACGGAGAAGTGATATAATCCATATTGAAGGAACTAGAAGAGCTAGAGGTAGACCTAAGATAACTTTAGGAGAAGTGGTGAGAAAGGATATGTATAGCTTAGGCCTTGTATCTAGCATGGCCTCGAATAGAACTGATTGGAGGGCAAGAATCCATGTAGCCGACCCCATTTAGTTGGGACAAGGCTTATTGTTGTTGTTGTTGTTGTTGAGGTTACAATTCTAGTAAAGAAAATAAAGTGAGGGTCTTCTAATATGATCAAAATAGGGGTTCTTGATCTTACCTAAGAAATTAGGGTTTCAGCCTTTTTGGCTCCCATGAAAAAGTTGAGATCACAGGAGGGAGGGAATTGATGATAGGCCAATTACAACAAGAAGAATTAAAGAATATTGAATTTAGATCAACCTCCACATTACCCATGAGGTTTCCCTCACATGGGGGGTTTACCAAAAGGTTCTCATGATGACCACACAAGGTTAGGGTTTCAAAAGTTAGGGTTTCCAGGATTCAATTGGCAAGGGTTGAGATCATGATGATGATCATGGATCTCAAGGAACATGATGAGATCATGGAATAGATGGTTGCAAGAATGCAGCATCATCTTCCTGATCTCAATCAAGAACAGAATTAAGAAAAGAAATCAGAGATAGAGAGGAAAGAGATCAGACACATACCTTTGATGCAGGAGGATGAAGATTGCTTGAGTTCTTGCGAGATATCAACCAAGGATGCAAGGGAAGCGATTAGAATAGGGTTCTAACTCGTTCCAGAGGCTTAGGAGGCAGATGAGGCGGAGTATTCCCGAGATTAGACTTAAATAGAGTAGCCACGATTCAAATTTCAAAAACAAAATCAATTGGTCGATTGATTGGTCGACAAGTCCAGTCAACCAATGAGTCGACCAATCAGAACAGCAACTTCAAAACAGGGAATTGAAGGCTTAGATCAAGTCCAAACATCAAGGGGTTTTGAACACACCTAAATTGACATACCTAGTAGGTAGAAATGCCTTCGAACCAATACAGAGAGCACTCCAAGTCCATCAACTAATTCAATCTTCATCAGTGTGCAGTTTCCAAGGAAGGGACACTGACATCCACACTCAAGGATTCCACTCCAGCCATCAAGTCTTCAACTGAAATGGCCCAAAGTTGACTTCTTGCCTTACTTCGGGTTGCTAGACCTACAAACAACAGGGTTTCCGGGTCAGGGTTAGGGCTGGGTTTCACACCCTACACAATCTGCATTTGTGCCGGGAAGGTTAATCTCTGACAATATTTTAATGGCGCATGAAGTGTTTCATTTTTTGAAAAAGAAGAAGAAAGGTAAAAAGAGATTTGTGGCACTCAAGCTCAACATGCAAAAGGCATATGACAGATTAGAATGGGTCTTCATAAGCAAGATGTTGATCACATTGGGATTTAGTGAGTCTTGGGTGTAACAACCCCCGTATTTCTAACCCGAGATCCGTGTTGCAGGTCCGAGAACCTGAAGGTCTAGTCGGGTAAAGTTGTGGAGTGTCCAAATAGAAGTCCATGATCCATACCCTAAACCCATGGATTTGGATCCCCTGTCTGAAGAGCCTGCCTTGCTTGGTAGTTGGTCTTCTGGAAGACAAGTGTTGTTCGGAGATGTCCGGAATGAAGGTAAGATTTCCCCCATCTCTTCTTTAGGGATGGGTTGTACTTGGATATCAACCCCCTAGCAAAAGCACCCTTGTATGGCAAATTACATGGGGGCGGTTGCTAGTGGCGGTCAATCAAACCAAGCGATCGCCTGGAGCGACCGCCCGGTCTGTTTTCAAGGTTTTGCCCTATTTTGCCCCCTCACTTCTATAAAAGGTAACCCTCGTCCAAGTAACGAATATTTTATTCATGGTTACTGATTTTGGAGGTTAGACGTGTCACGCCCTCCCAGCCGGTACCCTATCTGGCATACCCGAGAGTGTGATCCACAGCCCGAAGATCAGGTATCGAGTGATCAACCTCCCACATAAACAATAACATAATCATGAACAACCATAACAAGAGTGCGGAAGATAAATCATAGATCCAATAATGAAAGAATGAATCATAAACGAAACGGAATAATAGATATAATCAGAGTGTCAAACAGATAAGTAAAGTGAAGCAAAAATCCCACTTTACATCCAGCGGAAAAGTAGCTCTAAAGAATAAACTAGATAAAATCTAATCCCAGTAGCAAGTACATTGGGTAACTAAATTATTCTCCACTTTGTAGACGACATCCTTGTAGGTGTAGATCTCATAGATAGCACAAGGACGCTTCCACTCAATGGTCGGACTAAGCATCGTACGGAGCATAACCACCCGTGGGATCTTCAGAGTAATTGTGGTAACCGCAATCACCTTCCTGGAGATATGTCTCTTCGCCTTGCGCTTCCTCATAGGGACCGTCATAGTACTCAAGACTGCAGGGATAGTCTAACAACATTGTACAATAAAGGAATGAGTTTCAAAGAAACTCGGTAAAAGGCGATTAAAATCCATAATAACATAAATGGCAGGATTCCAGAAACAATCATAAATGCAATATGATATGAGACAAACAATGAATGAATGAATCTAACTCTAAGTATGCTGGTCTCTATTGGCGGACATGCTTTTAAGTCATAGCACCGTACTTCTTTAGGAAAGTCCACTCACATCCTCAACCATTTAAGATATCTTGGATTCTCTCACGGATCATTTCACCGGTCTTGAGCAGCCGATTGGTAATGGGTCCTTCATCCCTCAGGACAAACCTTGGCAGGGGTTAAGTCAACACACTCTCTCACAACCATTTGGTATAAATCTTGGCGCATGTCGTGGGTAATACCTAGCCAAATGCAAGTCTTCTACTTGGTTACATCAAGTCGATCCGAGATACTTCCATTCCTCGTCCCCGACGATCCTTTCCGGTATCCTTCACACTAGAGTCGGCGTATCCTATGGCACCGACCAACTCGGACTACGGACTCATCAACCCTATTGGTTATCCACATATGGTAAACGGGAAGCTCTCACGTCCTCTCACGGGTTGGTTACCGGTCTTAAGCGCCCGTGAGCCCAAGTCTAACCATATGCAACCCTACCAACAAATGGCCCCCACAATGTGATTCCTGTCCTCTCACCGGGTTGGTTACCGGTCTTGAGCGCCCATGAATCCCCATTGCTACCACGGGTCGTTCGGTCTCAATACCCCTCCGATTAGGGTCTGACATAACAGGACATCCTAGCCAAACACTACTAGACAATCCTATATATGTCATCCAACAGTTTAGGAAGGTGTCCAGAGGGCATCTCCGGAAATATCCCATAATATTCCCGTAGTAGTCCAAGGACAGAAGTGTCAAAAGGACACCTCTCCTTTCCAAACCATACGTAAGCATACACATGCATCAATTCATATCATCACATATATGGTAACTCCATATATGGAAAGAAATCGATATAACAATCACTTGTATAACATTGGTAAGTAAATCATACATGAATCAATTCAATATGAATAAGTAATGCTACTGTAATCAAAGTTATGCAACAGTAGTACATCATTGTAAGAATCTAATTTAGGAAACATATTAATGATATTCAAATATAGAAACTAGATTCATGCTATCTATGTAATTAAGGAAATAACCATCCTTACCTTTTATAACTCGCAAAAGGATCCTAAGAAATCAAGTAAGATCTTGGCAAACTTGAGAAGAAGGTCCTAAACAAGTATATACAACATATTAGGAAAGATCCCTAACAGAATATATATCAAAACATCCGAAACGGACCAATTCCGGGAGTTGCTTTGTACTCATTGGTCGAGTGGATTGGTCGAGTGGTCCATCGACCAATCAGTCGACCAATGCAAGACGATAACTTAGAAAATCAGAGTTCCGAGATATGAAACCCGAATTTGGTGGTTCAAAAGGGTACTAATCAAGGGGTAGACTACATCAGTAGTATTCTAACATATATGGGACCTCAAAACACTAATCAAATCAAGGTATCAAGATCCAAATTAGGAAACAAAAAGTTACCATAAATAAATCAAACATGGATCTTGATGAATTTTGAAATAGAAAACAAAGGTAAGAACTATAGGAGGATGGATCATTGCTTTTGGTAATGAAAACATGAAAACAAGCATAAGTCTTCATGGAATAAGGCTTAGAAGCATAAATCTAAATAAGGAAATAAAACCTACCATATATGTACTATCATGCATCATGAAGAACACATAGTAAGGTAGAAGAGAACAACTAGAATTCTATGGATTATGGATCATAGAAAGAAAACACAACCATTAACCACTAACATGATCAATGAAAGAAGATCCAAAGAGATCAGAATTCAGATTAGAAGATTAACAGAGATTAAATCATGGTTTGATCATGAATCCTTCAAAAGCTTGCAATGATCATGGTTAAGATCATTGTTCTAGCCTTAAATCCTTAGGATGATCATGAGAACATGTTCAGAGATGTTTGCAACAGAGGATGCAGCATCTCTTCCACTGTCTCAACTCAAAAAGGAAAGAAAAACAAAGATGTAGGAGAAGAAGAGAGAGTAGACATACCTTTTGATGCAAAAAGAAGAGTTCCGACGAAGATCCGCCAAGAAAACTCCAAGGATGCAAGAGAGATGACTTGCGAGAGGTCTTTGGTTCGTTCCGGAGGGTTTGGAGGCAGCAAATACGAAGTGGACTCGAGGTTAGACTTAAATAGAGCAAGAATCAACCTAATTGCCAAAGACAGCACCCATTGGTCGAGTGGATTGGTCGATCTGGCCCAGATTGACCAATCAGTCGACCAATGCAGACAGCAAGGCCAAAACAGGGAATTGAAGGCCCAGATCAAATCCAAACCTAAAGGGGTTTTGTACACAAGTCAAGTGACTTACCTAGTAGGTAGAAATGCCTTCAAACCAAGATAGAGAGCACTCCAAGTCCATCAACTAATTAGATCTTCATCAGGATTCTGTTTCCATAAATAGAACCTCATCATCAACCTTCATGGATTCAAAGCCAGACACCAAGTCCTCTACTGGGATGGCCCAAAGCTGACTTCTTACTTTACTTCGGGTCATCGGACCTACAAATAACAAGGTTTCGGGGTCAAGGTTAGGGCTGGGTTTCACAAGACGGCTACGAAGAAGTGTCAAAAGTGGATCTGAAGTGCTGGTAGTGATATGGAGATCAATCTTTCCCTTTTTCTGGTGTTCTAAAGTGAGGTAATGAATTCACCCTTCATTCTTTATCTCCTTTGTCTTTAATTTAGTGTTAACCCATTCCCTCATCTTTGTGGTTACCCTTATGATTCAATTGTGACTCTCTTTCCAATCTACTTGATATGATTAATCTAAAAACGAAACCCTGCTTTCGTGAAAAGGATAATCCAGTCAAGGGGAGAGTTCTGGGTAATCCAATGATGGTAATGGTTAGGATTCCTTCACCCATTGGCTATAGGAGTGTTAGATTCGAGACTTAGGCCATGATCACTCAAAATCCAGATTGAAAACGGTTGATCAGAAGCCTGAGTTTCGGATTGAAACTCTCTGTTTTTGGGGCTGACACTAGTGGCGGTCGCTCAACCTAAGCGATCGGCTGGTAAACAGTGACCAATTGACTTTTGGTTTTAATCCACCTTGATTCAATTAACTTATATATTATTGTAACCCTGTGTTTAGGTATACTCTATTTGAAAAGAAAGTCTTGTAATAGTTAACGGATCTCTTTTTACGGACAGTTTACTTATATGCAGGTAAGGACATTCAATCCTATCTTTGAATAGACTTGAACATGCTAGTCCAATGTCTGTTAGAATTAGTATTTCTTTATATCTACTGTTGTAGTCATGTCTTATATATTAATCTTGTTATATCACTGCTGTTTGTCTTGTTTACATATATACTTTGTTGATTATGAATGTTATGTACTGATGATGGTTAGTATATGGTTCTGATGGATGAGGTATTGCTTTGGGATATCTTAGCTTGGGATATCAGAAGGCTGTGGAATGGGACACATGCCTGCTGATGTCTCCAGCACTGTCATGACTATTTGATGACATTATTAGGTAGAGTCTAGAATTGCATGGGTAGGTACCCCACTTGCTACTACCCTTTCGGTAGGGGGATTTAAATCGAGTGACCCATGATGACAGTGATGTGACGTTGGTCCACTGTTAGTCATATAAATGGTAGGGTTGCATATGTTAGGTTGGGCTCATGGACGTCCAAGGAACGGACCGGGTGTTGTGAGGAGTCATGAGAGCTTCCGCCCCAATAATATGTGGATGACCATAGAGTTAAGGAGTGGAGTCCAATAGCAGTAACCAGTCCGTGAGGATTCTCATTTCTAGGTTGCGAAGGATACTGAACCGAGTTGGTTGGTGCCATCGGGGATATATCTAGACTTCATGTAGACATGTTACCAGTATGACCTTGCATTGGATTAGAAACCCCGACATGCGCCAGTACTCATTACCAATGGTCGTGGTGAGAGAGTGTTGACTTAACCCCAGCCATGGTTTGAGAGCCAGGTGTGGACATTCCCTTTTTGCCCAGGATCCCTACAAAGGTAACCAGTCCTTGTCGGATCAGTGTGACTAGACTTCCTCAGAGGAGAGCTGGTGTATATCTTAAAGCATGTCAGCTGTTAGAGACTTGCATAGTTAGAAATCATAGTATCATTCATACCTTGCACTCATTCATATCATTTATGTATTTATGCTTTGTTGGATAATTGATGGGATTTGTGATTGTTTCTTACTGAGTTCTTTAGAACTCACTCCTTTATTTTGTATATGTTTATTAGCCTGCATAGAAAAAGGAATTGTACAGGAAGATGGACTGGTTTCCTATAAAAGAACCATCCCGTATGAAGAGGATGTGGCATCGTCAGTGGGAAATGGAGATAGCCTGTTGGGGAGCTCCTGCGGGTGCATGGAGTGCGCTTATCGCACCTATTGATGGTCAGAGACGAAAAGTGGTTAGAAAGTTAGCTCAGGGAATGGAGAAGAATTGGAGGACACCCTATCTTGAAATTCATGAAAAACATTATTTAGCCTTAGAAAAGGAAACTGGAAAGAAATTGATATAATTCTTTTGATTGCTTCGCTTGAACTCGTATTCGTTTTATTCATTATTCTTTCATTTATTATTGTTATTGGAGTATTTGGACTCCTGTAATTCTTTAATTCATTTATTGAACATTTATTGCTCTTGATTATCTTTATTTGTATTTAATATTGTTGATAGACTAAAACCGTGGATCCTGTGACGGATCACTCCCACGGGTTGTCGGGCGGATAACTGAGACCGGCGGGTGGGGTGTGACATTGGGTATCTCTTGTGATGAAATGCATTACTTCAGCTAGTTTCAAACTTCTCTTTAATGGATCAGTTGAAGGTGAAATTGAGCCATCTAGGGGTATCAGGCAAGGGGACCCTTTGTCTCCAGCTATATTTATATTATGTTCACAAGCTTTATCAGCTGTGATACAAAAAGTAAAGGAAATGCAAGATCTGGTAGGATTATAGATAAGAAATAGGGGGCCCAAAATGACACATTTGATGTTTGCTGATGATTGTCTCTTGTTTTCGGAAGTGAAGTTAGATGAGCTTTGCAATTTGAAAACATGCCTGGACATTTATTGTCGAGTTAGTGGTCAACGAATAAATTTGAAGAAATCAAGGTTGACTTTTAGCACAAATACTCCAAGTAGATTTAGAAGATGGTTTTCAAGGGTGTTGAAAGTATCATATGGGAAAGGACCTTCCAAGTACCTTGGGTTACCCTCAAAGTGTGGAGAGTCAAAAGAGAAGGTGTTCAAAGAAGTTAAAGAAAGGGTGGAGTCAAAAATGCAAGGGTGGAAAAATAAACCTTTGTCTCAAGCAGGTAAAGAAGTTTTATTAAAATCTGTAGCTTTGCTATGCCCAACTTTTCTTGCTCACATTTCAAACTACCAAAGTCAACTCACAAGGAGCTGAAATCAGAGGCTACTAATTTTTATTGGGGAAGGCAAGAATTTAGCAAGAGTATACACTGGATCAGTTGGGAGAGAATGTGCCTACCCAAATCTAAGGGGGGTCTGGGTTTCAAGGACCCAGATTTACAAAATTCAGCTCTCTTAACCAAAGTTGCATGGAGAATTTGGTTCAACCCCAACTCTTTATGGGCAAACCTTTTAAAGAGCATCTATTTCCCTTGGAACTCATTCATGGAGGCTAAGTTGGGTCAAAGCCCATCATGGGCATGGAGGAGCTTGTTGGAAGGAAGGAAAGGTCTTAAAGCTGGACTATGTTGGAAGGTAGGTACAGGAGATACCATAGATCTGTGGGTGGATAACTGGATCCCAACTCTACCAAACTTTAGATTGAAGTCTAAGAAACCAGAAAATTGCCAGGTATATAAAGTTGTAGGCCTCATTGATCAAGTGAACAGAATGTGGAAGAGGGAACTAGATTTTTCTATAATGTCTAGGGAGGAAGCAGAGGAGGTCCTCAAGATTAATCTAGGACTATTTCCCCAACCAGACTCACAATTCTGGGCAGCATCTTCAAATGGTCAATTTTCAGGGAAGTTTGCATATAATATACTTTGCAAACAGAGATTGGAGAAATTAAAGCAAAAGGCCTCTTCTTCACGACAAAAATCGTGGCTACAGGTGGATGATCAAGTTTGGAACTCAATCTGGTCATGTAAGGCTCCCTCCAAAATTAGACAATTGTTATGGAGGGTGTGTGCGAAAGGCCTAGCAACAACTGAAAGCCTTCAGATTAGGAATATTGATGTGGATCCATGTTGGCCTCGTTGTGGAGCAGATGTTGAAACAGAGAACCATATTTTCTTGGCTTGTCCTTTCGCACATGCAGTGTGGTTTGGCTCTCCCTTGTCATTTGTGGTTCCTCCAGATGAAGATGTTGAAGTCCATAAATGGATACATTCATGGAACTCTTTGAAAAGTTCTACAGGAAGAGATTTTGATCAAGTTTCCAGTTTGGCTGCCTTTCTAATATGGCAGATTTGGATTTCAAGGAATGACCTCATATTTAACAAGAAGATCATCTCCCCAGGGGAGGCCATTGATAGAGTGGTATTACAATTTGGAGATTTCATAGAAGCCAACAAACCACTTGTGAGGGGAATCCAGATACAAAAAAGGGAGAAAAGATCGGAGTGGAGGCCTCCTGATTGTGGTTGGGTGAAATTGAATTCAGACGCTGCTATGAAAGGAAATAAAGGCAAATGTGGGTTGGGCTTCATCATTAGGGATTCTAAAAGGCAATGTAAGCTGGCGGTCTCTAAACCGGCCCAGGCCCAGACTCCTCTTGAAGCATAAGCCATGGCATTAAGAGATGGAATGCTCTACACACTAGGAGAAGGATATGATTTTGTGATCCTAGAATCTGACTGTGC
This sequence comes from Hakea prostrata, assembly GCF_041222555.1. Taxonomy (NCBI): domain Eukaryota; kingdom Viridiplantae; phylum Streptophyta; class Magnoliopsida; order Proteales; family Proteaceae; genus Hakea; species Hakea prostrata. Next base: position 46,319,921 of record NC_142608.1, on the reverse strand, counting down.
CATGTTGATCAAAGCGATTAAGGCACAAGACACTCAGGGCCCATTGAGCAACCTCACAGTCTTGGATGATATTCTCTATCTAAAATCCAAGTTCGTTGAATGTAAAGCCCAACATGTTTTTAGGGAGAGTAATGCATGTGCGGATGCCCTATCCCGGAAGGCGCTATCTTCTTCGAGCGAGATAGTTTGGCCTAATTCCACTCCTTGAATCCTTTCTCTTATAGAATTGGACTCCTTGGTTGTAGCTCGCAATGTTCTTCTATAAATGAAGTTCTTTACCAAAAAAAAAAAGTGTACTGAAAACCTTTTGGTGATATTCAATAGTTCTTCTTATCCCCCCCCCCCCCGGGGCCATTTTGTGTGTAAGTTTTTACATAGTTATTCTTTCCCCCCTCAAGTTCCAACGCTTGGGTTCTTGTATCATTGCAAGGGAAACCATATTTTCTTGTCCAAGAAAGGGAAGGCAAGTAACTGTTTGAAACGTCATTATCTTTGATGCTCAACATTTATTCAAAATTTATCGTAACCAAAGAAAGAACAAAATTGGAACTCTAAAATGCGATGGGAGATCAAAACCCTAAGAAAAGGGAAAATATGAAAACTTACCAACGGAACGATATGGAAAAAGCACTAATCCTCTCTGTTTTTCCTCTTAATCCAGACCAACGGAGCAGAATGCAGAAAGCCTTAATCTTCTCTATTTTTCCCTCTTCCCCTTCTCTACTTTCCCTCTTGATTGTTTTCCCTCTTCCTCTTCTCTGTCGCCCTTCGCCTTGCCTTCCCCTTCAAAACTAAACCCACCTCTCTCTCTCTCTCTCTCTCTCTCTCTCTCTCTCTCTCTCTCTCTCTCTCTCTCTCTCTCTCTCTCTCTCTCTCTCTATGTTCATTCATTCTCAGAGGTTTGCGTTGAATGAAGAAGATAACGAACAAAAACCCTTGTTTCCCTCGATTTTGGCATTTTGAAATCTCAGTTTTAGAGAGATAGGGTTCAGTTCGGCCCATCGAGTCAGTCTAAGTTGGGTTTGGAACCATTGAGCCGAACAGTTTAGACGGTTTGCTTCACTTAAATGGGCTGAAAGAGCACATGCGATCTTCAACAGTTGAGATCTTATTTAGTGATGTGGCTTCATCCGGACCTTACGCAGCAGTGAAGCAAAATGCATTCTGGAAGGGGCCTGTCTTGGGATTGTTGATACCTTGTTCTTTTTTGCCCAAAATAAAAATTAAAAAAAAAAAAACTTGTTCTTTGGCCCCATCATGTAACGGTTTGAACCAATTTGCTACTTAGACACCCCTCCTTGTTAGGGAATTTGTAGCTTTATATTAAAGGGCCGAAACTATTACAGTAGATGCGTTGTAAGATGTAATTTTGGAAATGCGCATGGTTAACCTGAGAGTGTGTCACCAAGTAGTTTCCTCTCGCCTGAGAGTGTGCATTTCAAGTATTTCTCTTTGCTTTGCTAGCTCGTCATCTCGCTGGGATTGTCAGTTGCTTATAACCCAACACCTTGCTGCTCGACTACTTTCATCATGGCGTCTTCCTCCAAGACAACACCACCTCTCACTGCTCCAAGTTCCAATACGCTTATACTGGACGATGAGGAGGATGAAATTCCCAATTTCTCGCCGTCTAACACGCTTGCTGGTAAGATTTTGGAAGGAAAAAGGTTTCACCTGCAAGCCGTTACGGAGGGTTTGATTAAAGCTTGGAACACGGTGACTGGAGTTGAGGTAATTCCTTTCTCTGAGTCTACCTTTCTATTTCACTTTTTGCATGAGCTAGACCTAAAAAATGTGTTAAATGAGAGTCCATAGGCGGTGGCAAACAATCTGGTTCTTCTTGAACGATGGAACCCACAACTAAAATGGGATTTCCATAGGTGTGATTTTTGGGTGCAATTTCATGATTTTCCGCAAGAATTGGCTACATCAACCCTTGCCCTCAAATTAGGGAGACTGATTGGTATCTCTCAACGAGCAATGGTTATCTCTGGTTTACAATTTGGGGAACAGCTTCGCTACTTAAGAGTTCGGATTACTTTTGATATTACTCAGCAGCTTCAGGGTTTTCTCAATGTCCAATGGAAAACTAGTGAGACACTGTTAGTACGGGTGAAATATGAGAGATTACCTTTATTTTGTGGTTATTGTGGCCTGATCAGTCATGAAAGCTCAAGATGTAATGCGTTGTTTGACGCTCAAACTGAGCATAAGTTGCTCCATGGTTGTGGTGAACAAGATTTTTGTGAAGCTTTTGAAACTATAAGGTTCGGTGACCACATAAGGGGTATCCCACCGCCGGCGAGACTCACTGAATCGGCAGCCAAGAGTGTAAAAGTCATCGCTGCGGGAGAAGACAACCTCTGCAATCGCAACAACTCTGTAATACAACCCCTGTACCCACTGTCACAACTTAGTCTTCTTGCCAGCGTGAACAAGCTCACAACACGCCTACTGCCCACGACAGTTACCAGCTGGTCCCCACTCAACTCTCAGTAACCTCACCAGCAATGGCTAACAATGGTCCCCATCCACAACTGTATCCACAACAGGTGCCACCCCTTTCTTATGTTCCATCCCCATATCCCCGACCACCCTTGGCTGCTTACCAAGTATCAACTGTACCTGGTCAACCTCATGATGGCCAACCGTTATATTATCAGCACATGGGCATGAACCCATATCAGGATCCTACACACCTCTATCATCAACATACCCTCATACCCCACCTAGCTTTTTTACAACAACAAATGCTTCAACTCTTACCTCACCTTTCCACCATGTCACTTGCTCCAATTCCTCAACCGGTCCCACTTCAATCCCTGAACCTTTCTCTTCAACCTTCACATACGCTAATTGAAGCCCAAGCCCATGAAGAGAATCTTTGTAAACCCAATCAATCCAGAACTAAATCTGGCCCTTCTCAACTACCTCACTCCCCACCACCCCCTCACAAGGCCCATCCAGATATTAACCTAGATCCAATTCAAAAGAAATACAAGAGGGCACATTCAATCCAGGATACAAGCACCACTCTTTCCTCACCTAAAAATTCATCACCTTCTTCAACTAGCTCCCCTCCATCCCTTATGCATGATCCCTCTGCCTCTTCATCTACAACTCCTTCTTCACCTATGGATCATGATTTACAAATGCAGCCTTTTTTAATGGAATTGCCCATGGAGTTTACTCCAACAACCCACGAGCCCCTGCCAAAATACTAAAGATCTCAGTTTATCTTTGTTTTGGAAGTCACACATTAAGATCTCAGTTTTGTCAGCATCTTATAGGATTATTGATGCAGAAATCTCCATATTAGATGAAGCCTCTTTTTTTGTTTCCTTCGTCTATGGTGATCCTCTCAAGGACAGGAGACAATTAGTGTGGGAACAACTAGAATCGCTTGTTGGGAACAGATCACACCCCTGGATGTGTATTGGGAATTTCAATGCCCATCTGGGCTAGAGAGAAAAGGAAGGAGGTTCAAGGAAAGTGTCATCAGATTGTGAAAGATTTAAAAGGTTGCTACATACATGTGGTTTTCTTGATTTAGGATTTAAAGGAGCCCCCTTTACATGGTCTAATAAAAGAATTGGTTTGGCTTCAATCAAAATCCGGTTGGACAAGGGTCTAAGTAATCTGTCTTGGAGACTATTATACCCTGGAGCGACCTTATTTATTCAGCCATGTTTTGGTTTTGATCATGCACCTATATTGTTGGATTTGGAGAGGGGTGCTACCAATGGGAAACGGCCATTCCGCTTTGAATACGCATGGCTAAGTCATCCTGATAGTAAAAAGTTGACATCAAACATTTGGGGTAAAGAGTTTTCAGGTTTAGCAGCTTCAAAAATCAGAAGAAAAAAAAATGCAAGGTACTCAATCTTCCTTTTGTACATGGAATAAGACTACCTTTGGCAACATTCAAGAGAACATCAAGAAGCTTACAGTTGCTATTGAAAAAGCTCATAGTCTTCTCAAACCTCTATATTCCCAAGAGAACATCATCTGCCTCTCCAAAAAATTGAAGGAAGAGCTGGACCAAGAAGAACAACTCTGGTTACAAAAATCCAAAATTGTTTGGTTGAAAGATGGGGATAGCGATACGGCATTCTTTCATGCTACCACTATTCAGAGGAGACACTTAAACAAAATTCTGAAACTTAGAAACTCACAAGGAGAGTGGACTGCAAACTTACCTGAGATCAAAAAGATCTTAACTTCCCATTTTGCAATAGCTTTCACATCTGAAGCTCTTGATTCCATGGCTCTTGAGAAAATTATTCATGCTACTCATTCTGTTATGACACTAGAAATGAATTCCCAATTCTGCCAACTTCCCACACCTGATGAGATAAAGGCTGCCCTGTTTTCTATGAGTCCTTTGAAGTCCCCTGGCTCAGATGGACTACCACCAATATTTTTTCAAAGATTCTGGGACTCCACTAGCCCCTCTCTAACTAACTTTGTTATTGAGTTTTTTACTACAGGAGAGATGGATCCAAAGATGATTGTCTCATATATATGTCTTCTTCCCAAAGTACCTGTGCCTGAATATGTAGAACAGTTTAGACCAATTAGTTTGGGAGGGGTAGCAGCCAAAGTAATCTCCAAAATTATACCTCAAAGACTGTAGGAGATACTACCAGTGATAATCAGTCCTTACTAATCAGCCTTCATCCCTGCTCGTCAGATCTCAGATAACATCTTCATGGTGCATCAACTATTACTATATTAAAGAAAGAAAAAAAGGGAAGAAGAAATTTCTGGGGATCAAGCTAGACATGAAGAAGGCATATGATAGAGTGGAATGGGCATACTTGGAAGCCATATTGATAAAATTGGGTTTTCATTCGACTTGGATTGCTCTAGTTATGAGTTATGTATCCTCTACTTCCTATGAATTGCTCATTAATGGAAATATCCATAGTCATATTACACCCTCTTGAGGAATTAGGCAAGGTGATCCTATGTCTCCTGCCCTTTTCCTTTTATGTGCTCAGGGATTCAGCTCTTTACTTGCAAAGGAAGAACAAGAAGGCAAAATTAAAGGCATCTCAATTAAAAACAGGGCACCCTGAATATCTCACCTGTTGTTTGCGGATGATACCTTGCTTTTTTCAGAGTTAACTCTACAAGCCATTCAGAACTTCAAGTACACTCTCCAAGACTATTGTAAAGGTAGTGGTCAGGCAATCAATATTGATAAATCCTGTCTAGTGTTTAGCCCTAATACTCCTCTCAGGTTCAAAAGATGGTTCTCCAGAATTTTGAGAATTTCTTACACAAAAGAACCAACTAAGTATCTGGGCTTGCCTCCTGAAATAGGAATTTCAAAAGTGACAACATTTGGATTTGTGAAAGAAAGGGTGATCCGCAAGTTTGACAACTGGAAAATGAATCTGTTGTCCCATGTCGGAAAGGAAGTTTATTGAAATCAGTCATTATGGCTCTACCTCAGTTTGCCAGTTCTCATTTTAAGCTTCCACAAACCCTACATGACTCTCTGAAAAAAGAATCAGCAAATTTCTTTTGGGGTGCCATTGATGGGAAGCAAAAGACTCACTGGATTAGCTGGAAACGACTATGTATGTCAAAGGAAAAAGGTGGTTTGGGATTTAGAGATACAAGGAGGCAGAACTTGGCAATGCTTACTAAAGTCGCATATCGGTTGTTGCTGCACAATCCTGTTCGTCCCTTCAGCCGGTTCAACCTGCAATAATGAGCTCGACCGTGGAGGTCGAGTTTTCACCTCCGACGATCTAGTTAGGAATCCGACTAAGGAAGACAAGAAAGTAATGAACAATAAGAATTCGAATAGTGATAATTCTATTCAGCGTACCTTTCTCTTGTGCTCCCTTACCTTTTTATAGATTTTCTATGTATGAGTTTGAGTGAGACTCGAACCTTAGTTAGGTTGTGATCTGACTCTTAGTCATTGAGTCCTACTCAAACATGAGTAGTTGAGTCGTGACTGAATACTGTTTCTTTGGCTATAATCTTATTCAGATTTACCTTGTTATTCAGCCTTTGTACTTATTCGACCGACCTTGACTTGGTCGGTCTAACGTGATTCGAGTTGGTCGGACTAGGCTCAAACCGAACTGGTTTGATTCCAATCTGGTCGGACTGGGCTTAAACCGGACTGGTTTAAGTTTATTTATTCTTTCCTTATCATAAGCCCCCCAGTCTTTGAAGTTCAAGCTTTCTCTTGTTCGGGCTTTAGAGATTCGGTGACCGGACACATATCAGCTTTCGACCAATATCACTTGGGATTTTTTACTATATCCAAACTGATTTGGGAGATCTTTAAGCCTGACGTCATCTGACAGACTGCAGCTTCGTAAAACGGGTATTGACGGCGCACGACTTTTTGGAGGTTCCACCTTTATGGACACGTGTCCAGGTAATTAAGGTCCATCATGATCATGAGGGATTTCAAAAGACATGAATTTGAACCGTTTTTTGGTGCTTCATTTGGTCCCTTGGATCTGGATCGAATTATTTTGGTCGCTGGATAAAGCTACTTAGGCAAACCATGGATTTGGAATCTTCTGGAGAGGTAACCTAACCTTCTTTTTTGGTCCCTTGGATTGGGACTTCTTCAAAGGTATAGGAACCCCTTTTTCTTCTCTTCCTTCTCCACTTCTGCTGTGGATTTCTTTTCATCTGTGAAGACGAAGAGAGTTGCAGATTTTTCAGAAGACCTTCCTGGCCCTTTTCCGGTGCTCGTTCAGCGATTCCTTTCACAAGTAAGTTCGTCTTCTCCTTATGAATCTTTTGCTGGTTTTTATTTTTGCATTCGTGCTGTATTCTGAGTATGTTTTCCTTTTTTCTTTCTCTTTGACTCTGCTCGTCATTTCTGCCTTTCTCAATTTGTAATCTCTGCTTGTTCGGAATGAAGCAGTTTATTTAAGATTTCTCAGTTTGATCAATGCTTTTGCCTTTTCGAACATAACAGCTTGGTTGTTTGTAACTTGATAAAGAGTTAAATCTTTTTGGTGCCTAATAGATTCAAGGCTTTTTCCCGAACCTGGGTAGGTTGGTTTTTGTTGCCTATATCTTAGGTCTTTCTTTCCCGACCTTAGTAGGTCGGTTTTCCTGCCTAAGGATCTTAGGGCTTTTTGTGCCTAAGTTGCTTAGGGCTTTTTGTGCCTAAGTTGCTTAGGGCTTTTGTGCCTAAGTTGCTTACTGCTTTTTGTGCCTAAGTTGCTTACGGCTTTTTGTGCCTAAGTTGCTTAGGGCTTTTGTGCCTAAGTGACTTAGGGCTTTTTGTGCCTAAGTTGCTTAGGGTTTTTCTTCCCGACCTTAGTAGGTCGGTGGCCTAAGTGACTTAGGTCTTTTTGTGCCTAAGTTGCTTAAGGCTTTTCTTCCCGACTTTAGTAGGTCGGTGGCCTAAGTGACTTAGGTCTTTTTGTGCCTAAGTTGCTTAGGGCGCCTTTTCTTCTCGACCTTAGTAGGTCGGTGGCCTAAGTGACTTAGGTCTTTTTGTGCCTAAGTTGCTTAGGGCTTTTTGTGCCTAAGTTGCTTAGGGCTTTTTTTCCCCGACCTTAGTAGGTCGTTGGCCTAAGTGATTTAGGTCTTTTTGTGCCTAAGTTGCTTAAGGCTTTTTGTGCCTAAGTTGCTTAGGGCTTTTGTGCCTAAGTTGGTTAGGGCTTTTCTTCCCAACCTTAGTAGGTCGGTGGCCTAAGTGACTTAGGACTTTTTGTGCCTAAGTTGCTTAGGGCTTATTGTGCCTAAGTTGCTTAGGGCTTTTCTTCCCGACCTTAGTAGGTCGGTGACCTAAGTGACTTAGGTCTTTTTGTGCCTAAGTTGCTTAGGGCTTTTCTTCCCAACCTTAGTAGGTCGGTGGCCTAAGTGACTTAGGTCATTTTGTGCCTAAGTTGCTTAGGGCTTTTTGTGCCTAAGTTGCTTAGGGCTTTTGTGCCTAAGTGACTTAGGTCTTTTTGTGCCTAAGTTGCTTAAGGCTTTTTGTGCCTAAGTTGCTTAGGGCTTTTGTGCCTAAGTTGGTTAGGGCTTTTCTTCCCAACCTTAGTAGGTCGGTGGCCTAAGTGACTTAGGACTTTTTGTGCCTAAGTTGCTTAGGGCTTTTTGTGCCTAAGTTGCTTAGGGCTTTTCTTCCCGACCTTAGTAGGTCGGTGGCCTAAGTGACTTAGGTCATTTGTGCCTAAGTTGCCTAGGGCTTTTTGTGCCTAAGTTGCTTAGGGCTTTTCTTCCTGACCTTAGTAGGTCAGTGGCCTAAGTGACTTAGGTCTTTTTGTGCCTAAGTGACTTAGGGCTTTTTGTGCCTAAGTTGCTTAGGGCTTTTTGTGCCTAAGTGACTTAGGGCTTTTCTTCCCGATCTTAGTAGGTCAGTGGCCTAAGTGACTTAGGGCTTTTCTCGTTCACTTTCTTCTGGAAGCCCTTAGGTCTTTCACTTTCTTCTGGAAGCCCTTTGGTCTTAACACCTTTTCTGGAAGCCCTTAGGTCTTACACACTTTCTGGAAGCCTTTAAGTCTTACACCTTGTGTTCGGTTATTCCCCGAACACGATGTGAATTTGAAGTAAATAAATATCTTTGTTCAGTCATATGTTGTGCCTGTTTATCATCTTTTCTCTTCAAGTATCTTTGTTCGGTATACTGAAGTAATGTGTATCGGTCATTCATGGCATCCTTCCATACGATTGCTAGTATGTTGCTTGGTAGGCGGTTGTGAAGAATCCGACCTTCGTCTTTGTTGATATTGAACATGTGAAGTAATTTTCAATGCTCGTTGTCTTTTATGTTCATCATTCAAGCCATGCTATTCGGTAGGGTTTGTTCGGTCATAAGTCCAAGTAATTGTTCGTCAACAGTTGCTCGGTCATAACCTACTACCCCCCGGGCATGATAACTTTGAGTATGATGAAACAATATTTGAAGTTTTCGTGCCTAAGGAATTTTAGGTCTTTTTTGCCTAAGAATAAATCTTGGGTCTTTCTGCCTGAGAGTTTCAGGTCTTATCTGCCTAAGAGACTTAGGTCTTTCTGCCTGAGAGTTTCAGGTCTTATCTGCCTAAGAGAATTAGGTCTTTCTGCCTGATGCTGGTCGAGTAGAGTTATTGATCTGGTTGAGCAGTGTCCTTCCAATGTTAGTCGAGTAGAGTGATTGTAGTCGACTCATAGGTTTCTAGTATAGTAGTCTTTTAGACTTGTATATCTAGACCTCTTTCGTTGAGCATGGCTACTTGTCACTTTTCAAGCCTTTTATGCTCTGTGTACGAGGAGATTGAAATGTGAGATGTTTATCTCTCTTTACTTCCCCGAGCATGATAGGTCAAGTATTTTTTGAGTTGTTATGCTTCATCCAACTAAGTTGCTCTTTCTTCTCTTTGCAACCGAATTCCTTTACTCGCGTAATAAGACTCTGATCACTGCCATATAATAGCTGCTGGAGGGCATTGATGGACATAGCTATAGCGACAACATACTAGCTTGGCGTCCATTTCATCCTCACTGTGTATGTAGTTTTCATCGTCATCTACAGAGGTTGGCATATGCTGCTGGTCACTTGTTTTGAGTGAAAAATAGCACATCATAGACATCCAGGGTAGATTGGCTCGATGAGATGGGAGAGAACGGTACTCTCTGTGCTCTTTCTCACTGCTTGAATATGAAGATCTTGCTTCTTTTCAATATAGTCGACTTCAAGAATATAATTTGATGTGGAAGTATGTAGTTTTGATGTGGCATTCTTTGATGACTTTGAAAAGTACGCCATAGATTCATTGTCAACAATGTTGCCTTGAGCTTATAGCATTGGCCCTCTTCCATTGATCCATTGATTTGGATCAAATTAAATATGAGAGCTTCAAGTCCATTGGGTCCAATTTATGAAAAGAAGAACTTGTGTGGTGTGTTGAATGGCTTGGTTCCATAGGACCCAGTTCGGTGGTTTACGTGAACTTTGGGAGCATCACAGTTATGATGCCTCAACAACATGTGTGAAGTGGCTTCGGTTGGAGAATACTCCAATTTCAACATCAGTTCAAACGCATAAAAAGAGCCTGAATCTGCAAAGTAGAGGATGGTCATGCATCGGCTTCTAACTCAAGAGATATGCCCACCAACAAAATTGGATTTTTAGATCAGTTCTCCTTTCAGTCCTAGTTCCCAAGAATCGCTGGTGTCGAACACGAACTAGTAGTTAGAAAACCAAGATCGTGAACCAGAAATCAAGAAAGCTTCTCCAAAACCTGAGAAAATTAGAAGAATTTTTCTTTTTTTTAGCTGCTCTGAGATATCTGAATTTAGCCTCGGATCCACTCGCAACAGCTTATCTATTTCAATCATCCCCTTTAGAACTTGGACTTTTATGATGAGTAAGCTGCCTTTTCTTTCTCAACTTGCTTTGAACCCCCATCATTTGTGTCCATAGGAGATGAAGACACTCAGTTAACTGTAAAGAGCAATTGACTGGTAGAATAACTGTAAAAGGTGGTCAAGATTGCCTAATCCACAACATATTGGACCTCGGCAGTTGCAAAATAAAGCTAGCCAAGACCAACATATTGGACCAATCCGAACCGGCCAATACCCACCGACTGGGGCTGTGCCAGTTTCGATGGCTTCTGAGAATCGAATGCCAACGAATTTCTTGAGGTATGAACAGCCACCACCGATTTGCCAGCTCGATTTGTGCTCGTCCGTTGGACTGGACTTCACAAGTGCTCAACATTTGCCTTCAACAGCCGCCGCATATCGATGCCCAAATTACTTCCTCACCGTGTGCAACGACAGGCGTCACCTTCTCTGTAAGTCACGTACTCCTGAACGCCTTCCATCTTCGCCGTATGCAGCGTCGCAATCGCGATTTTTCCTGCAATCGAGACCAACGACGTGGCTGGAGCGACCTTCCTTTTTCAGCTGTAGCGCCACTGCATTGAGGAGGATTCCTCGACCGCATCCAAAGTCCAGGGCGGTTTTTACTGTTGACCAGTCATTGACGATGTTGATCATACGCTTTGCCATCTCCCAGTGAAGGGTTGCCTGTGACGCAGAAGAGACCGACAGCCAAGATTGCAGTGACGGAACCGATGAATCCAGCGATGAAGCGAGGTGCTCCGGCATGAAGACAGCGCATGAATTAACAAGAAAGTCAGTCTGCCATTCTTCTAAACCGTAGATCGCGTAGATCTGGGTACAATCTCTCTCGGTTTTCCAACCTTTGGAGGGAAATTCCAGAAAACGCTTATAGTGATAGTATTGATGGGGATCCGTAAAGCAGAAGCAGATCACTTACCATACTTTGGCAAAAAGACAAATAAATAATAGTATGACGTGCTTTGGCTAAAAGACAAATAAATAATAGTATATTGAGCCTCAATCACGTTATTGTGAATCAAATGACTTCGTTAGTTAGGCAAAATAATTATGCAAAACCAATGCACTCAGTGAGTTGATCGGATGTCAGAAAACTGAGCGAGTTTCCACCGAATTTCGATTATTTCACTCGCCAATCTCGATTTGTGAATAACGTAATGATAAATAATTCTTCAATCTTCGTGAAAAATTATTATTTTAAACAGAAGAGGAAAGTACGACATTCCTTATGAGTGGATTATTCAATAAGATAATTTGAAGGTAGTATTATCTCACAAGGGAATTTGATCACCTCATTCGGAGGGTTGATTTAGCGTTTCTGATCTGATTTGCACGATAGCTTTTTGATCAAGTTTCCCACAGACGGCGCCAATTGTTGTTGCACAATCCTGTTCGTCCCTTCAGCCGGTTCAACCTGCAATAATGAGCTCGACCGTGGAGGTCGAGTTTTCACCTCCAAGCAATCTAGTTAGGAATCCGACTAAGGAAGACAAGAAAGTAATGAACAATAAGAATTCGAATAGTGATAATTATATTCAACGTACCTTTCTCTTGTGCTCCCTTACCTTTTTATAGATTTTCTATGTATGAGTTTGAGTGAGACTCGAACCTTAGTTAGGTTGTGATCTGACTCTTAGTCATTGAGTCCTACTCAAACATGAGTAGTTGAGTCGTGACTGAATACTGTTTCTTTGGCTAGAATCTTATTCAGATTTACCTTGTTATTCAGCCTTTGTACTTATTCGACCGACCTTGACTTGGTCGGTCTAACGTGATTCGAGTTGGTCGGACTAGACTCAAACCGAACTGGTTTGATTCCGATCTAGTCGAACTGGGCTTAAACCGGACTGGTTTAGAGTTTATTTATTCTTTCCTTATCATTGTGTTTTTTTAGAAAAAAAAAAACATTTTTGGGGGATTTTTTAAAAATTTTTTTTTCTTCCACTTTTGATTTTTTGAATGCACAGATAGGTTACAACCCAAGCTGGGCATGGAGAAGTCTATTAGAAGGTCAGCAGATCCTAGAAGAAAATTTGAGATGGAAAGTTGGTCAGGGCTCCCAAATAAGGATCTGGGAGGATAGATGGCTTCCTAATACACCCGGGGGGAAATTGAGATATGGTAAACAGGGTGAATGTTCTTTGATATGGGTGGCTGATCTAATCGATGAACAGCAAAGATCTTGGAAAGAGGAGCTGTTAACCACATATCTACACCCGCAAGATGCCGCTGTTGTAAGCTGTATCCACCTTGGTCTTTTTCCCACTGCTGATACACTGGTTTGGGGAGCTGCAAACATAGGTAGATTCTCTATTAAATCTACTTACCATGCTTTAATTAATCGCATGACTCAGGAAGGAACACAACAACCTTCTACATCTCGTATCCCAAATTGGAAAACCATCACAAATATTACCTGGAACATGATTTGGAAATCACATTCTCTCCCAAAAATCAGAAATTTAATGTGGAGAGCTTGTGCTGAAGGTTTGGCCACTGGTGAAAATTTGAGGAAGAGACAGATGGTTGGAGATTTTATATGCTCAAGAGGCTGTCAACAGATAGAATCAACAGCACATATTTTTCTAGAGTGTGCCTTTGCACGCAAGGTATGGTTTGCTAGCACTTTCTCCTATAAACCACCAGAAAATCAGCAACTTCAGATTGCTACCTAGCTGGAACCAGTGCAGAGAGTTCTCCCACGCGATAAAATAGAAGCCAGGAAAGTATTGAGTATGCTTTTCTTTATTTGTTGGGAATTCTGGATCGCTAGAAATGAGTATATCTTCAACTTGGTGACAAAATCTCCAACAGAGGTGGTTTCTAGAGCAGAGGATGTGCATCGACAATTCTGGAAAGTGAAAGAGGTTGCTGTTGGTAGGGCACCTGTGCAAAGCTCTAATGAATTTCAAATGTCAATGACCGCTTCATATCCAGCCACACCCATGGACTACTATGTGATGCAATGCATCTCTTCTTACAGCCCATCATCGTATGGGCTTGGGCTATGTGTTTTACAACAGCAATGGAGTCATGATGAAAGCTGTTTCCACATACGCTCAGTTTGATACTGCCTTACTGGGTAAAGCCTTAGCACTCAGATCGGCTATGATGGATGCTATTGGAGAAGGTATCGATCGTGTGGTGTTTCAATCTGATTGCTCTCAGCTCATTAGGCTTATTCAGAATCCGTTGAGTGAGGCACTTGGATCCTAGATCCTATCCTTATGGATATTCGGAAAATTGAAACTGATTTCCTTGGCTGTAGGTTTCACGTTATCTCTAGGTTGAACAATGTAATTGCTCATATCCTAGCAAGGAAGGCCCTGTCGATTGCGGGCTCGACAGTTTGACCTCTTTCCACTCCTTGACTGCATCCTTCAGCCTTGGATTCTGCCCAGCCTTAATGAACATATTTACCCAAATATATATATATATATATTCGGAACGTGCAAAAGGGCTGTAAACCTGTGGGGTTGCTTTTAAAAAACCCAATTATTTTTGTCATGAAAAAAAATCACATTCTCAAATAAATAGTTTGCATTCCCTTTCAGGACACCACACGAATCAAAGCACTCAAGATAGTTTTAAGCATAGCCGTGATATCACAATATCAACTCCCATAAAGACTGGCAGCAATTTTTTCATTAATATGAAACTATCGGTCTGTCCCAGGGGGAAAATAATTTAGTACGAAAAGTTATATGCAGAGGAAAAGCGAAAAATCACCGAAAATAAACTCACTATGGAGCTAGGGGAAAAAATCAGCCTTTGTTTGAAAAGCACAAAATCTCCTTTTTAACCATACTGGGCCTATTACCGGCATAGTTGCTCCACAGCGGTCACAATCTGGGCTGGCTGAACTACGGTCCATTCCTCCAAAGTCCCAGCATACGGGGTTGGTACATCCTGAGATGACAGGCACATAACTGGGGCATCCAAGTAATCATGGAAATTTTCATTGATGGCTGCTGTTAGACTGGCACCGATCCCACCTGTCCGCATGCACTCTTCGACAATAAGCACTCGATGTGTCTTCTTTATTGAATTACCTATGGTATAAAGATCAAATGGTTTCAATGACCTGATATCGATAACCTCAGGATCATAACCCTTGTTCACTAACGTCTTGGCAGCCTGCATCACATGGTACCTCATGCGGGAATATGTAAGGATCGTAATGTGCTCTCCAGGCCTCACCATTTCTGCCTCCTCTAGTGACAATACATACTCTTCATCTGGGATCCTTTCCTTGAGATTGTAGAGAAGCACATGCTCAAACAAAATAACTGGATTCTCACTCCGGATTGCTGCCTTCATCAGGCCCTTGGCGTTGTATGGTGTTGAGCAAGCAACCATTTGGATACCTGGAATTGACTGGAAGTAGGATTCAAGCCGCTGTGAATGCTCCGCTCCAAGCTGACGTCCAACACCTCCAGGCCCACGGATGACAACTGGAATGGTGAATTGGCCTCCTGAAGTGTAGTGGAGCATACCACAGTTGTTAGAGATTTGATTGTAAGCCAGGAGAAGGAAGCCCATGTTCATGCCCTCAACTAATGGCCTGAGGCCTGTCATTGCAGCACCAACAGCCATTCCTGTGAAGGAGTTTTCAGCAATAGGGGTATCAAGAACCCTTAGATCCCCATACTTTATAGCCAGGTCTTTTGTCACCTTGTATGAACCCCCATAGTGACCCACATCTTCCCCTACAACACAAACTCGGGGATCTCTCTCCATCTCTTCTTCGAGGCCTTCTCGAAGGGCTTCAAACAGCAAGAGTTCATGCCTGAGGACATCAACAATAAAAACTTCTATCAGCCATTCTCAGCACTCTTATAGGCAAAAGGATAATTAGCAAGGAATTAAAAGCAGCTTACAATCAATAAAATCATCTGAACACTGGAGTTCAAAGAATAGAACCATCTCTATACTTAAAAAGTTCAGAGCTCAGACTTGCCATAACTCCATTTTAGAAAAAACACAATACATCCTCGGGAATAGACTTCCCAATTTCGCATTTCAATTCATTCCTCTTCCCAAACACAAACAAACACATGCCCACAACAAACTACACAAGAGCATCTCAACATTTAAGACATCCTTGAACAAAATTCATAAAGAGCATGGATTTTGTTTCATAATACCATAAAATAGTTTTATAAACCCCCCCCCCCCCCCCAAAAAAAAAATAAAAAAATACCCTATTAGAATTGTGTTCCCTATTGGTGTCTTGTGATTTATAGATGATCATCTACATCTCTTCCAAAGACCAAGGTGTTCATTACTGAATCTCCACAACCACCTTAGCTATAAATGACGGTCTGTTCCAAAATATCACTCCCAAATGAACTTCCAGTCTAACATATCTGTTCACTATTGTCAATAATACCAAAAGCTCAAACTGTCAGGCAAGGCATTACACATCAACCTGCCAACCCTGAAGCAAATGGTATTAGGAAAATTCCTATTTTGACTTAAATACCTGTACATACAGTAACGGATTCTTCAAGTCAACGGTCAAATAAAAAGCCCTGAAAGGAGAGTGAAACAACAGAAACGCTCACAGGTTTCAGACTAAACTCCAACCGCTGCAGGTGGCTTCTCCAAGCCTTCCCCTCATTTTGCAACCTGTATATAACCTAGGATCATGCCTCTCCATTGTTGTTTCCTTCAAGTCCTCTCACTCCCACTCTAATGAACTCTTGCTGTCTGTCACTAGTCGTCCTTGACCTTCCTTGAAGCCTATGTTGCAACTCAGAATGCTCAGCTGTAATGTCTCTCGTCCTAGATCTGTCCAAATCCGTTTTCAATTGATCAATCCCTGCTCTAGAACCAAATTTCATGTCTAACAATTTCTATATGGCATTGAAGTGTAAAGTGATCGAGAGTGGTTTCCTGGAGAAAGCTCCATCTTCCACACTTAGGAAGATGCACAGGAAATAGATCCCAGTCATTCAATCACAAAATGTTAAAAGGGTCAATACAAAATTTGGCTATTGGCTTTGCTCCTTTGTCAGAATTTAGGTTAAGTCTTGTCGGCTAGGCAGAGAGAGGAGTTATAAACCGCATCAAGACAATTTATCTATTGCACATTTTCTATATTTCAATTTCCGCACCTTTTTCCCCTCTACTTAAAATGCAATCTGCAAATCCATTTATTATCTACAAAGTAATCAAGAAACCCCTTCAATTTATCGGGGAAAATTTTTCTTCCAGATAAACTCTAGTGCTTTGTTTCTCTGTCTTGCACCTACAGCAGTCAATCGAACCTTCAAATCTAATCAAGTTTGAACTGTTAATATTCTATGAAATTTCATGGATTCATTCCCTGCTAAAGCGCTGAAATTATTCAAAGGTTCAAACCCTTATTGTTAAGTTCCTAATGTAGGAAAAGGTATCACTGAAAGTTTGGCAGCATGACCCAAGAAAAATCACTGGCTTGCTGCCATTTGCATTGCCATGTCTGCTGCCAGCCGGATTGCCTAGGAATCTCGACGGACAGATCTATTGATACCTACCTTGTGCTTACCTCGTTCAAAAGGCATTCCAAATATTTCTTCACTACATCATAAAACTCTAGCTGCTCACCATACATAATGCTTATAGAATCCTCATGAAAAAGTTCTCTGTCGATTTAAGTATTTAATGGATTCAAGGAAAGCAGAAATCCAAAGGGAACTTTTTGAAGTTCAGACAGCAGACTCAGCCAAAGATCAGACATGAAGATAGAAGAACAGAAACTAGAAAAAATGACATGATCCAATTCCTCATCAGGTAAGGGTTTAGTTGGAAAATTAGGGTATTTTGGGATAGGGAAAATTGAAGATGGTCATCAGGTTGGGATTAAGGGGAAAATGATAATTTAATCAAGTGTATATAAGTTACAATGAGTTATCAAGGGTATTTTGGTCACTATAATTGTAAATTTCAAGTTTCACTTCAACTAACCATGAAATACTAACAGACTAGGCTTAAGTGAAATGGTGATCATAAAGTAGTGGATGTACAAATAATGATCAGAAAGACAGGGTATATTCACTAGATCATTGGATAACTCAGACAATGCCCAAGTAATTTACTCATACCTAAAAAACACTAATCGAGTGCCTTTTGGGTCCAGATTAATATTAAACTTGTATGATTGAAGCACTAACAAATAGAAGTCAATTAGGAGAGCTATTCAAAATACTAGTCACATATCAATTGATCAGGGACCTTTCGAGATAAATAACTGCATTTTAACTAGAAATCCAAAATATGGTTATTGTGCAAAAATTAGTTAATGAAATGGCTAAATATAGTCTCCAAATTCCAAACCATCATATCTGTATGGCATCTGACCATTAGATATAACGTTTCAAATTTAATGATGTGAACAAGGTCCTCCCCCCCCCCCCCCAAAAAAAAAAAAAAAGGCACCCAAACCTATACCCAAAAAGGCCAATTCAAAGCTGGCCAAATTCCCAAGGGTATTTTGGTCATTCCCAGCCCTTTTAGGGCTCAAGATGGTTCTGGTTAGAACCCCCTTGATCCAAGGGTTATAAATCTAATTTTATTTTTTCATTTGAGTTAGTATTTTTTTTTGAGTTACAAAAGAGTCCAAGTCCATTGTAAGTTTAGTAATTTGAGTTGTGTTTGGGATTTGGTAAGTTTGTGGATAAAATAAAGACTATCAAAGAGGATCTTATCTTTTAGGAGTTTGCTTTTGATTGAGATTTGTCTTTTATTAGTTAGAGTCCAAGTTAAAGAGTCTAGGTCAAATGGTAGAATCCCTATCAATTAGGGATTCCCACATTGGGTCAAAGTCATTTAAGAGCTATAAATAGCCTGTTATTACATTGTAATTTTCAGTTTTGATTGAATAAAGCTTATTGTTTGTGGAACACGGGGTCGTGGTTCCCTATGGTAGGGCCACAGCAGATTTCAAGAGTTTTCAATCACAACCAGCAATTTACAAGCATCATCAAGCAGCCTTTCCAGCATTCACAGCATCCCAAGTAAGTTCAAAGACCTCACCCATCCTCCATTGTCCTGCACATCCTTCCCCAACCCCCTGCCCCTGTTGCCGCATCAATCCAGCAGCAGCCCTAGGCCCCACAACACCCAGAGCCCCTCCCCTTAACCCCCCCCCTCCAACAGTCCTGTAAAGCCCCTCCCCCACCCCATCCCTGCAACTGTAGGCTTCCCCCCACCCCCACCCCTTTCTTCTCCCCTGCGATACAGCAAACCCCCTCCCCCTGTTACACCTTCAAACCTCACCCCCTTACCTTCCCTTTCCCCTCTATTTGGATTACCAATCTTCCCTGACCCAAATCAGATTCATCTACACCAGCTCTAACTAGTTTAGAAAATCCTGCACTTCACCTTCTTCCCTAATTTCTGCAATTTTTCTGAACTTCTGAAAACTTCAAACTCCTACAATTCAGGCCTTTCTCAAGCCTTAGAATCAAGTTCTGAAGATGCAGAACAGCAAGAATATCAGTTCTGAAAACTGCAGGACAGTCGAGCAATTCCCTCTGCTACCCTAACTGAAATTCCCTCCAAAACCCTAGTTTTCTATTCTAGTAAAATTCAGATCTCACTTTCTGTTACAGCAGAGTTTTTCAGAATTTTAGAATACCCTCAACACTCTGATTGGCCCTCGCTTTTGTTCGAATTCCTGGGCAGCCCTTAGGTCTATGAAAAATTACTATAACTGTTGGATTCTACTAAGAGTTCAATTAGAGTTTGTATAGGAGTTAAATTAGAGTTTGTATTTATGTAAAATTCTATTCCTTGTAATAGTCTACTTTCCACTTAATTATAAATAGAGGGCTTGAGATCATTGATCAATAATCCATTCACTACAATCGTTTCTTTCAACATGGCATCAAAGCCTAAGTTCGATTAGGAAATTTTTTTCTTCTCTCTTCTTTCTTTTTTTCTTTTCTTCAGTTCCGCTGCACCCGTCGCAACTATCAGTTCTTTTTTTTTCTTTTTCTGGCAGTTCAGTTTTTTTCTCTGTTCTTCAGTTCCGCTGCACTACAGTGGGTTTAGGAAAACCAAGAAGAAAAGGAAAGAAGAACAGAAAAAAGAGAAGAAGACAAACAACACCTGCAACTATTGCTGCTCCTGCTTTGAATCAAACCAGGTTTTTCTCCTCCCTTCTCTTCCACGGAACAAACATCGGGCTTATGTGTAAATACACATAGTTTCAGGGGCCTAATTGAAAATTTATAAGTTTTCAGGGACTTATTTGCAAATTTACACAATTTCAGGGACTTCTGTGTAAATTAGCATAATTTCAGGGACTTAATTGTAAATTCAGATTTGTTAGGGACGTATTTGTCATTTTCAAAAAAAAAATAAAAAATTCAATTCACGTGTTTGTTTTCTTTTCCGGTATCCTGGAAATGTATACTGGGTGATTAAGTGCATGTCTAGGAAAATTTTGTCTAAGGAGTCTAGTATTTAAGCAGACCGGTTGAGTCCCTCCAGTCTTTCCTGGAAACTTTCTTGGTGTACTTTGGTTCAACAATATACTAATTGGAGGTAACCTGAGGAGATACTTTCACGTGTTATCATTACTAGGAATTGTTTTGGGTTGTTGTTCGGCTATTGCATTCTGCAACATATCTGTTACTTCGAAAAGTTGAAGACTGAAGAACTGCAGATAATTTTGTCAACATGACAACTATTTATGGTACTCCTGCTTCCTACGGCTCCGAACATTATCACACCCTTCATCCTCTTTCGGTAAGCTTTGATGGGACAAATTATTTGATTTGGTCCCGATCTGCTTACCTAACTATTGTCGGAAGATGACTTGTTGGATACATTACGGGCACCACTATCAAACCTACTTCCACAGGCGTTTCACAGGATAAATGGATCTCGAATGACTCTCTTATTCTGTCATTTCTTTTGAATTCCATGATTCCAACTATTGCCCGTGGATATCTATTACTTGATACTGTAGCCCAAATCTAGAAGACTACTACTGAAACATATGGACAGTTGGGGAATGATGCACAGGTTTATGAGCTACGAAAGAAGCTTCATGAGACTACCCAAAAGGAACTGACTGTGGCCCAATATTATGTCACGTTACGATTTCTTTGGCAGGAATTGGATCAGTATGGGGATTATCATCCCATTAATTCAGATGATGTGACTACTTATAAGAAGCATATTGATAAGATTCGGGTATATGACTTCATAGCAGGTCTGAATGTAGAGTACGATCAGATCAGAGTGCAAGTCTTAAGTCATTCTCCCTTTCCTACACTAGAACAGTCTTATGCTCTTGTTCAGTGTGAGGAAAGTCGTCGATTAGTCATGCTTCATACTTCTATTATGGAGAAATCAGCCTTACAATCTGTTCGCACTAAATCTGATCTGGCTAAGGAGATTGTCAAGTGTGAGCACTATCACAAACCATATCATACCAAGGCAAATTGTTGGAAATTGCATGGGAAGCCTGTTGATTTTAAGCAAAAACTAGCACAAAGAAAGGGAAAACCAAAGGCTAATCTTTCTGAGACAGTATCCACCACACCCTCTGCAGACATTGGTTTTTCACAGGAGGAGTTCACTACTTTGCGACGTATTCTGCAGTCTTCTATTGCCGGTACAGCCTCGACCACTGCTTCCTCTACTACCCATACCAACTCCTACCTTGCTACTTCAGGTAAAACTTTTACAAGTTTTCAAGTTTCTTCAGTTTATACTCCTTGGATCATTGATACAGGAACCACAAATCATATGACACGTTTATCCTCCTCTTTCTTACAATATTCTTCAACTTCTAGAAAAGATAAAGTTCGAATTGCTGATGGCTCATATTCTTCCATTGTTGGAAAAGGGACCATTCAACATTCTCCATCATTTTCTTTGTCTACAGTTTTACATGTTCCCTCTTTCTCTACTAACTTGCTCTCTATCAGTAGTCTTACACATGACTTGAATTGTACAGTGACATTTTTCCCATCTTATTGTGTCTTCCAGGATCTGGTCACGGGGAAGGAGATTGGACGTGGTAAACTAGAAAATAAACTTTATTTGCTTGAGCCGATTGAAGGATCTACTTCTGCTCTGACTACATCTTCTAATCAGGTCCATTCGGTAATATCAGACCTTCATCAGTGGCACCGTAGGCTAGGTTACCCCCCTCCATTCGGTAATATCAAACCTTCATCAGTGACATCGTAGGCTAGGTCACCCCCCTTTAAGAACTCTTAAGAAAATATTTTCTGATTTAGTTTCTTCTTATAATGAGGATGATTTTTTTTGTGAAGCATGCGTTTTTGCGAAGCAGACTCGTTTTACTTATTTGCTTTCTCTTCATAATAGAAAAAACTATTCATTTTATGTTAATTCATACTGATGTGTGGGGTCCCTGCCGACGTGTGTCTATCACTGGCCATAGGTACTTTGTTACTTTTATTGATTGTCACTCTCGTTCTACATTGATTTATCTTTTAAAACAAAACAAAAAATGAAGTTTTCCGATGTTTTCGTGATTTTCATAATATGATTAAAACTCAGTTCAATGCCATTGTGAAGATCCTTCGCAGTGACAATGGCACAAAGTATATTGATGGTGAATTTCAGAGATATCTCTCTGACTTTGGCATAATACACTAGACCAATTGCGTTGATATGGCTGCCCAAACTGGGGTTGCCGAACGGAAGAATCGGCATCTCTTAGAGATAGCCCGTTCCATTATGATTGCTATGAATGTACCTGACCAATACTTGAGTGATGCTATACTCACTGCTTCTTACCTTATGAATAGGATGCCCAGTAGGATATTTGGTTTTAAATGTCCTAATGAGATTCTTCAGGGAGCCTCTTCTTTTGTTATTCCCCCAAAGGTTTTTGGATGCGTGTGTTGTGCCCGAATCACAGCCCACCAGAGTAAGCTGGCTCCCCGCGACCTACGCTGCATATTTTTGGGTATTCTGCTACTCAGAAATGGTACAAATGTTATCATCCTCTTTCCAGGAAAACCATTGTATCAATGGATGTAATTTTTCATGAGTCTTGCCCTTACTATACACCTCTCCAGGGGGAGAGTCCTAGAGGAGAAGTGTTTTTTCCGACTCTAGATCTTCCTATCACACACCAACACAACTTAAGAGTCCCAGAAGAGTTTCCTGACCAGGGGGAGACTTCGGCCAGTATACCTGAGGACTCTAATCCTCCCCCTTCGTTTTCTGAACCATGTGAAGAACCTAGCCAAAGAGAGACCACTCCTGTGAGACACATTGTTGGGGTCTTTCAAAACCAGATTGACCAGAATAAGGAGGTGCAAACTTATCAAAGGAAGAATGACAACCAGCTAAAGCAGGTGGAGAAAGGTGCTACGTTACCACTTCAGTCTCCTGCTCCATAATCAGATTCTACTATTCCCCTTAAGGTATCTTCTTCTGATCTTCCTATTGCTGTTAGAAAAGGGGTCAGATCTTGTACTCAACATCCCATAGCTAAATATGTTTCTTATAACTCTTTGTCTGACTCCTACCATATGCTTTTATATCCTCTTTGTCATCTGTATCTGTTCCTAAAAGTTGGCAGGAAGCCTATGTTGATAAAAGATGGAAGGCATCTATGGTAGAGGAAATGCAAGCAATGAAGAAAAATGACACTTGGGAGCTGGTTGCACTTCCTCCAGGAAAAAAACCAGTGAGCTGCAAATGGGTATTTGTGGTTAAACAAAATATGGATGGATCAGTCAACAAGTTGAAAGCTAGACTAGTTGCAAAGGGGTTTACCCACACCTATGGGATTGATTATCAGGAGACCTTCGCCCCTGTTGCGAAACTAAACACTGTCAGAATTCTATTGTCTGTAGCTGTGAACAAAGACTGGAACTTGCACCAACTAGACGTAAAGAATGCTTTCTTACATGGGGAGTTGCAGAAGAAGTCTATATGAAAATCCCACATGGTTACTCCGATGACAATACTGCAGGGAAAGTTTGTCGGTTGAAGAGGTCAATTTATGGGTTAAAACAGTCTCCTAGATGCTGGTTTGGACGCCTCCTGAAGGCAATGACTTCTATTGGGTACAAGCAAAGCAATGCTGATCATACACTATTTGCCAAGAAGTCAGGTACTAACATCACACTTCTCATTGTCTATGTAAACGATATTGTCATCACAGGGAATGATGGTGAAGAAATTCAAAAGTTGAAGGACTTTCTTAGTAGAGAGTTTGAAATTAAAGATCTAAGGAAGTTACAGTATTTCTTAGGGATTGAGGTGGCTCGATCAAAGAAAGGTATATTCCTATCCCAAAGAAAGTATGTCCTAGATCTATTATCAGAAGTGGGAATGTTGGGGTGTAAAGCAATTGATACCCTTATTGAAGCTGAAGCTAAACTACAAGAAAAAGAGAGAGAACCTGTGGACAAATGAAGATACCAAAGGCTGGTAGGGAAGCTTATTTACTTGTCCCACACCAGGCCAGACATCGCTTATGCTGTAGGGATAGTGAGCCAATTCACGCATGATCCATATTTAGCTCATATGAAGGTTGTTACTAGAATACTATAGTATTTGAAGGGAACTCCTGGAAAAGGAATACTTGTCACCCACTGATAATCTAAAAGTAGAAGCATACACTGATGCAGACTGGGCTGGATCTCCAGACAGGAAGTCAATTTCAGGTTACTGTACCTTTGTTGGAGGTAATCTAGTTACTTGGAGAAGTAAGAAACAGAATGTGGTAGCTAATCTAGTACCGAAGCTGAATATAGAGCTATGGTTCGTGGAGTTTGTGAGCTACTATGGTTGAAAGATTTGCTGCAAGATATTGGAGTCTAAGTTCCAAACCCTATGATGTTATATTGTGACAGCAAGACTGCTATTAGTATTGCTAATAATCCGGTGCAACATGATCGAACTAAACACATTAAAATTGACAGGTTTTTTGTCAAAGGAAAGTTGGAACAAGGGCTTATCTGCATGCCTTTTGTAAGATCTAGAGACCAAGTAGCAGATGTTTTCACTAAGGGTTTGAAACAAAGAGATTTCATTCCTATTGTAGGCAAGTTGGGCATGACTAATATCTATGCCTCAACTTGAGGGTGTGTTGGATTCTACTAGGAGTTCAATTAGAGTTTGTATAGGAGTTAAATTAGAGTTTGTATTTATGTAAAATTCTATTCCTTGTAATAGTCTACTTTCCACTTAATTATAAATAGAGGGCTTGAGATCATTGATCAATAAGCCATTCACTACAATCGTTTCTTTCAACAATAACACTTTTAGCCCTTGATCTGGGTTTACATCATTTAAATAATGGAAACCTCACTTTGTGGAGCCCACATAAGAATGGTCTTTACTTGCACCCTAGATTCACATAATGATCACAACGTCTATATTGCATGAGAAAATGAAGCAAAATTACAAAGGTAAACTGTCGCAACAAATTCCATGTTTCTATGTGCATCCCATGCAAATAAGATCAAGCGATTGTAGAGACAGCAGTTCCAATTAGGCATGAACAAAGTATTATACTGCAGTTAAATACCAATTTACAGCATGATAACTGTCTCCCTGCTACCTATACATTTAATGAGATAATTCTGCAGCTTGTAACACAAGAATGGGTGAGTACCATATAGGATCATACAGGAATGCTTTAAAGTCTAAGGGCCATTAACCAGTGCTATTCAAAGTCCTAAGCGAGGTGACTCTGGAGTTGGTCCTAACATTTTGCATTTGTAGACAAAGCAGCACTCAGGGCCTTTTTCCTGGCGGCCTGAACCTTCTAGAGAGTCTAATGAAGTAATTAGGATGCTGGTAGGGACATATCTTCTCACGGTAGGACAGATACTTTGGCTGACGGGACTTCTCTTTATGCATTGACTGATTGCATCTTAATCAGAAACTAGATCCTCATGTCTATGCTGTCTGTGTCTCTTCCTTAGGATGATAAAAACAGCCAATTCCCAATTCCTGGGGGTGTGTCATGGTGGATTTCTAGGCAGGTAAGCTCAGGATAGCACAGATGCATGTCGGTTCAAAAGTGCTGGATCTTTGTTGATGTACTCCATCTTCTGTTTGCCAGCCTGGCCTAATAAAATTAGTTCTGATTACCCTTCCTCACCCCCACCCTCCACCCCCCAAAAGAAAAAAACCAAAAAGAAATTGCTCCCAAACTCATGATTTGACAGCTAAGTCTTCGAAGTTTAAACTATTTTAAGATTTAGACTCAAATTTTTTATACAATAAAGGTGCAGGGTTATGTCTTTTCCTAATTCACATAAAGGGCAAATAGGTATGAATATTGAAAAAAATGTTTCAATGATCAACATAACATGTTTGGTGAGAAAAGATGTGGTGTTTGTGCATCTCTCTCTCTCAACTAAGGAAGGTATGCTCATTTTCTAGTAGAACATGGTTTAAAACTCAACTATATTTTGGTAGTTTTGGTTCGACCAAAATGAAACTGATGAGAACCAAAAATCTCCCCCTGACCGAAACCCTGGAGTGGGCCCCATGGCCACTCCAAAAGGGCCCACCTATGGCTGGCCAAACCCTCTTGGAAGGGTATTTTGGTCAGTCCAGCCCCAATTATTGGATAACTATAATTTTCAGAATTTTAAATTTTCAGAAGAGTCTTAGTCAGTTAGGAGTCCAGTTTAAGTCAAGAGTTGTTTTCTTGAGTCTTTGGGACTCTTCTTTAGGATGAGATTCTTATCAGTCTTTATTTACAAGAAGAGTTCCTTTAGTTTTTAAGTCTTAGGGGGAATCTATTTTCAAGGATATTCCATTAGATCTTTTATTGTTATTTTGGATGCTCGAGATTAAGTGTAAGGGAATCCTAATCTATAAAGGAAACCCAATTAGTTTAAGAGTCTTTTAATAGGCTATAAATAGTCTATTGTTTCTTTGTAAGTTCCACCCAATTAGTTTTAGAGTCTTTTAGTAGGCTATAAGTTGCCTATTGTTACTTTGTAAGTTCCTTAAGTCTGATTATTTGAATAAGAATATTGAGTTTGAGAACCATGGTTCCTATTTGTGGAATTGAGGGGGCCAAGGCAGATTTTAAGTCAAGTCTCTTCTTCAAGATCAGCAAACTCTATCTAGCACTCTTCTTCAGAAATTCCAGCAGGTGCTCAACACAAGTTTTCAAAGGGCCTGTGGAGGTGTTCTATCTTGGAGGTTGATTCACAAGAACCAGCTTTGCATCATAGAGGGGCATGTGTAGTATTAACGACAGTGACTGGTGGCACAACCAACTGATTCTTCAAGTGTCTTCAAGGCTTTCCTACCACCTGAAGAAAAGCCTTCACTTGGGGATTTGGCCCAATGCTTCTGCTACTTCCTTGGGCTACGCACCTAAATTTTAGTCTCCTATTTTCTGCATTTCTGATAGTCCTTCTGGCAAGTGATAGGAACACAGGAAACCATATAGAAAACCCAATCAAAGAGAAGATGGGATCCAGATAATTAGAAATTTCAAGCCTAAGCTTCCTGCTTTTATCTTCTGGGATGTCTCTTTTTAAGAATTCAAAAGAATAACTGAAACATGGTGACCATGGACTAGAAATGGAGGACTTTTGTGCAGTCTCATTGGTGCATGGATGTATTAAACCATCAGTATGGTACATGAAAATAAGGGTTACGGAATATCAAGGTTATATGAGGAATGGCTTACAGTTTTAGGCTAAGACAAGGTGCCGTCAGAAATTTGATTTAAATAAGAACATATTCAAATAGTCTAAGGCATAATAAGCTAAGAAGAATAGGTAGAACGTGGAAAGAACATTCATTGGAATTAACAATGGAGATCAAGAAGTTCTAGAGACTAGAGCTTTTTTTTTAATCAACATGGAAGAAATTGGTGAGCTTATTTAGGGAGCAAATAGTGTCACTTATTACATATCGCAATAGACTTATAATGACACAAATCCAGTTTCCAATGACTTATGAATAGAACCAAATTAATTTCTCCGCCACCCTAGTAATTTATATTAAATAAAGCATGAAAAAACCTGAATATGGTGAAACAACCAATGATTTGGACTGTCAGGAAGTCTCAAACTTTACATGGAATAAGTAACTACTCATGATATGAATGGACTGTCCACCAAAAGCTCTGTGAATACCCAATTAAAGAAAGACTTCTCAATTAACAATTTCTCTACCAAATCTGCAATAAGTTGAACCAAATGAAGTAGATCAAGAATCCATAATTTGTAATCACAAGACACATTGTCCCGGCAACTCGTCTATAGCAATCATCATACAGATTACAGTTAAAAGTGAGGGACAAAAAACAGAACAATCATCCTGCTAAGAAAAGAAGGAGAGCGTACCCGGGTTTAGAGGCTGTGGATGTAGCAGAATTATCAACCTTTGCCTGAGATAAAATTTTGAAAACAACATTCAGCTTAATTGATCAAGAAGCATCCATTATTCTACAAAACTATATATAAGGTAAAGATGTTTAACTGCAACTGCGTTGGTAACCAATCTACCACCAATATTACGAGCTCTGAGATTAGAAGCAGGGATCACCCTTCCATCGGACCTGACAACTAAAGAAGTTGCCATCCTTTCTGAAATGAAGTAGAGCAAAATCTTCAATCAGATCCAGTTTCTTTAATGAGAAATATCATTATAACAACCGAAATCAAACATAAAAATGGATCGGTTGAAATGAAAGAAGATCTTGAAACGATAAAAATGAAAACCTGGTAGGGATTTGACAGAGGCCAGCTGAAATCCCTTAGAATCGAAAGAACACGACGATGACAGAGAAGCGGCAACTCCAATCCCTCGCATAATGGCTGCCATTTTGCTTCTTGACGCACAGAGAAACCGCGAAAGAGAGAGAGGTTCGATTTGAGGCTAGAATGGAAGTGTAGAAGTTATAGAACGAGGTGAGGACGGAGAAATCGAGGGAAACAACAAATGCATTCAAACTCTGAATCAACTCTCAGTTTTGACACTGCCAGTCCGGAATTCGATTTAAAATATCCCCTTCGGTCTCAGGCGACAGCCGCCTTTAACTTCGTTTGCATCGCCTTCAAACCCTTTTTCTTATGAGAAGCGCGCATACACATACACATGCACGTGATTGGTGACATTTCAATATAAGATTAAATATAATTTTTTTCTTAAAATCAAAGTAATTAATGTACCTAGTATATATTTTTATACGTAGTATAACATATTAAAATCTTAGAACACACAAATTTATAATTCATGTGTAAAAGCAATAGCTGAACTAAATAAACTAATTAAGATTAAATATAAATTTTTTCAAATATTTAGTTATATTCTAAAAAAAAACTAATTAATCTACCTAGTATATATTTTTAAACATAGTGTAGCATATTAAAATCGTAGACCACACAAAATTAATAAGTTCATGTGTGAAAGCAATAATTGAGCTATATTTATCTTTGTCGTTGGATCAAAATATAAATTTGGCTTGTAAAATAGAGTGAATAGTTGCATAATAATGTGCATCCCTACCTTAAGGGTGACTTGTGAATAATTTGGCAGTTTAACCATGATATGGAGAAAATATAAATGAATCTGGTTCAATCTTGGTTCGACCCTCGACTCCGGTCGGGACGAAAGGAATCGACTCGCTTCCGAGCGAGCCGGGTCCAGGAGATAGCTTGTTGAGGAAGAAAACTAACTCAATCACAAGCACGCCCTAATCCGATACGATCGGAATAGGCTAATCAACCTAAAGGCGGCTAGCAGTATTTGGCGGCTGTCACTCATCGCTATTATATGGATAACTATCATATAACGATCGTATTATCAAAGGAGTCATCTACTAGTCCAACCTAATAGAGATCTATCACTTAACGGATCTATCTGTTAAGATCCAACGACTATCAGAAGAAGGCTCAAATGCATCCAACGAAGGAGATTTGAAGGTACACTCTATATAAGACATCACCTACCCATAAGGTAGAGGATGGACAAACACACATACACTGATACATACAATCTAAATCGTATTCTCGTTATTCATTCCTTAGCTCTGTGACCCAACAGAGCCGTTTGTGATTAAGTTCATCAAATGACTTAGCCTTCGGAGGTGGACTCTCGATCCTAGCGGTCGGGCCACATCGACCATTCGTTTTTGCAGGTCATTCTCAGGAGATCTAAGGGCTGAGCAGATTTTAGACGCATCATTTGGAGCCTTCTGTGGGAAGCGTTTCAGAAAGCTATGGTAACTAGATCAGCAGCAGCAGCAGCTGCTGCGGCCCAACGAGAAGCTGGCGTCCAAATTCCTGGAGTGAACAATCCGGATATTCCAGAGGGAAGTCAACCCCTTGAAGTAGATGGTGGTCAGGGGGGTAATAATACTCCAGATCCACTCCAGTATCAACTGGATCAACTAAAACTCCAGATGTTGGAGATAAGTTAGGCACTCCGTGTGCTAACCAAACAAGTGGTGATACCACAAGCACCCGATCATCGTGATGCAAAAAGGCGTGCATTACAACGGGATCAAAGACTAATCGATGAGCAGAATGTCGGTCAAAATTTCCAGGAAGGTGACCGATTGCGAGAAAGAGAACCTAGGAGAACTGGAGATCTCCCTAGGCGAGACGATCGGTTCAACGGACCACAAGGAAGTACGACCGGTTCGAATACAAGGTTGGTTGCAGGAGTACGTACTCACTCACCAACTATCAGGCGCGTTGCTCGAGATAATGATCGTGTTGCTCGAGATCATGATTGTATTGCTCAAGATAATGATCGCGTCATCGGAGATCGGCCAGCACATATTGGTCAAAATTTGGCCAATATCAATCAAAAGCTCGGACAATTGGCGAGAGAGAGAATAACCAATGATATATATTCGGTTATCTGAAAAACTCCATTTGCCGGCCCCATAGCCGGATATCAGTTTCCTCATAATTTCCGTTTGCCAACTTTTTCCACGTTTGATGGTTCGGGAGATCCCACGGCCCACATCAGTTATTATCAGCAGACTATGGCAGTCGCAGGTAATTCTGATGAACTCCTTTGCAGGGTCTTCGGTTCGTCTTTGACTGGAGTAGCTCAAAAATGGTTCTCGAATCTCCCGTTGGGAAAGATCGTGGATTTTGATGAATTGGCGTGCAAATTCATAGGACGATTCCAGAGTGGAATCCAAATCAAAAAGACCGAGGAGACCTTGTTTACTATTAGACAAGGAAAAGTTAATCGATTCGAGAATACCTGAAAAGATTCAACAGGGTTACAATGGAGATAGAGAATCTAGATGAGCAAGTAGCTAAAACTGCTTTGTTCACTGGACTCACTAACCGACGACTCTTGGAGTTATTACTTCAAGATATGCCTACCACTTATGCTGAACTTTTACACGATGCCAAAAGCAAGCCAGAGGTCACGGAGATCCTAGACGCATGCCAGGGGGACAATATAGCCTCTACAAAAGAACAGAAGGCTCCTGAGAACAAGCAGAAGCCGAAACAGAATGTTCGCGATCGAGTCGAAAAGCCTCATCAGGCGTGGCGGCAAAGATCTCCCAGTAAAAGTGAGTATACTCCACTAAATACTCCTCGGGCTGATATTTAAAATATTATCAAGAAATAGAATATCTTGAAGTGGCCTCCAAAGCTTCCCACCAAGCCTGGGGTGTAATACCCCCCGTATTTCTAACCCGAGATCCGTATTCCAGGTCCGAGAACTCGAAGGTCTAGTCGGGTGAACTTGTGGAGTATCCGGATTGAAGCCCATGATCCATACCCAGGACCCATGGATCTGGATCCTTTATCTGAAGAGCCTGCCTTGGTTGAAGCTGGGAATTCTGGAAGTCATGTGTTGTTCAGAAATGTCCGAAATGAAGGTAAGATCTCCCCCATCTCTTATTTAGGGCTAGGTTGGCCTTGGGTATCAAGCCCCTAGTAAAAGCACCCTTGTATGGCAAATTACATTATTTTGCCCCCAGACTTCTATATAAGGTAACCTCCGTCTAATTAACGAATACTTTATTCGTGGTTGCTTATTTGGGAGGTTAGACGGCTGCGGGGAAGATCTGAAAGAGTCTCTGAAGTACTAACAGTGACTTGGAAGATCAGTTCTTTTCTTCTCTGGCTTTCTGGTGTGAGGTATTGAACTAACCGTTCGTTCTTTACTCTCTTTTCTCCGTTAGATTGGTTTTACCCTTTTTCCCTCGTCTTTGTGATTACCCCTTGGATATTTTAACTCTCTTTTAATTTATTTGAGATGGAATAACCGTAAACGGAACCCTGCTTCCGTGAGATGGTTAATCCAATCAAGGAGAGGGTTATGGGTAATATATTGATGGTAATAGTTAATTTTCTCTCACCCTTTTGGCTTAGGGAGTGTTTAATTTGAGACTTAGGTCAAGATTACTCGAAATGCGGATTGA
This sequence comes from Hakea prostrata, assembly GCF_041222555.1. Lineage (NCBI taxonomy): Eukaryota > Viridiplantae > Streptophyta > Magnoliopsida > Proteales > Proteaceae > Hakea > Hakea prostrata. The sequence goes on along the minus strand of NC_142608.1, from coordinate 46,288,210 downwards.
AATTGAGTAATCAGAAGCCTAAGTTTCGGATTGAAACTCACTGTTTTTGGGGCGGTCACTAGTGGCGGTCGCTTAACCTAAGCGACTGGCACAAGCGACCGGCTGGTAAACAGTGACCAATTGGATTTCGGTTCTGATTCAAATTGATTCATGTAACTTATATATTCTAATAACCCTGTGTTTAGGTGATTACTGTTTAAAAGAAAAGTCTACTAATAGTTACTGGATTCCATTTTACGGACGTTTCAGTTATATGCAAGTAAGGACAGTCTATCTTATCTATCTACATATACTTGAACATGTTAATCTGATAGTTGTTAGTCCTAATTTATATTGTTATATGCTGCTGTAGTTGTATTTATTTCTAATATACTACTGCTGTTTGCTTTGATTTCATAATTACCTGGTGAATTGTGAGTGTTATATGATATTGGTAATTGGTATATGGTTATGATAGTTGGGGTGTTCCTTTTGGGATATCTTGGTTGATGATATCAGAAAGCTGTGGAATGGGACACATGCCTGCTGATACCTTCAGCACTATCATGATTAATTGATGACATTGTTAGGATGAGTCTAGATTGCATGGCTAGGTACCCCACATGCTACTACCCTTTCGGTAGGGGGATTGAAACCGAGTGACCCGTGATGACAGTGATGTGACTTGGTGGTCCACTGTTGGTCATGAAATGGTAGGGTTGCATATGTTAGGGTTGGGCTCATGGATGTCCAAGGACTGGACCGGGTGTCATGAGGAATCATGAGAGCATCCGCCCCAATAATATGTGGATGACCATAGGGTTAAGGAGTAGAGTCCAACAGAGGCAGCCAGTCCGTGAGGATTCTTACTCCTAGGTTGCGAAGGATATTGAACCGAGTTGGTTGGTGCCATAGGGGATGTATCTGGACTTCATGTAGACATGTAACCATTATGACCTTGCATTGGATTAGAAACCCCGACATGCGCCAGTACTCATTACCAATGGTCGTGGTGAGAGAGTGTGGACTTAACCCCTAACCATGGTTTGTGAGCCAGGTGTGAACTTTCCATTTTTCCCTGGATCCCTACAGAGGTAACCAGTCCTTGCCGGATTAGAGTGATGAGACTTACCCAGAGGAGGGCTGGTGTTTATCTTAAAGCATGTCAGCTATTAGAGACTTGCATAGTTAGAAATCATAGCATCATTCATATTACTGTTGTATCATGGCATTTTTGGATGATGGGTGAGATATATGATTGTTTCTTACTGAGTTCTTTAGAACTCATTCCTTTATTCTTTGTATGTTTTTAGCCTATACAAAAGAAGGATTTATATCTGAAGATGGGCTGGTTTCCTATAAAGGAACCATCCCGTTTGAAGAAGATGTGGCACCGCCAGTGGGAGATGGAAATAGCATGTGCGGGAGTTCCTGCGGGTGCATGGAGTGTGCTTATTGCACCGGTTGATGGTCAGAGGCGAAAGGTGGTCAGGCAGTTCGCACAGAGGCTGGAGAAGAATTGGAGGACCCCTCACCTTATTAAACTAGAGTCTAAGTTCATTGACTTAGAAAAGCAAACTGGAAAGAAACTGATATAAATACTTTTGAATTATTCCGCTGCCCTCATTTTTGTTTTATCCTTTATTCTTTATTTCTTTCCTTTGATATTGGAGTATTTTGGGCTCCTGTAATTCATTTAATTCAGTTATTGAATATTCCTTGCTCTTGATTATCTATATTGTCTTAAATATTGTTGATAGACTAAAACCTTGGATCTTGTGACGGATTGCACCCACGGGTTGTTGGGCGGGTTACCGAGACCGACGGGTGGGGTGTGACATGGGGAGTAGGATCGAGAAAGGTATTCCAGTTTCCACAAGGATTACGGTCATTACACCAATGATTGCAGGCATTGAAAAGCAAATATTGAGAGATTAATATCTCAAGGACACTTGTCCAATTTTGTTAGAAGAAGACAAGAGGAACCGCGAGACGTAGGTAACAAAAGGGACCGTTCGGTTAGCCCATAACAACCGGCGGAGGCTCATAAATCTAAGAAAGGTAAGGAGGTGATCGATGCTACTCGGTCACCCATCCTAACAATATTCGGAGGTCCCGAACCTGAGTCACTCCGGGAGCTTAAAGCAAATTCCAAGTTTGTTGGGATTGGAGAAACACAGAAGTGTAAAAGGCCGAATGGTGAGGGTTCGATCACCTTCGGCGAGGAAGATGAAAGAGGCGTTTGTTTACCTCATGATGATGCCATAGTCATCAAGGTAGAGATCGCACGCCGTGAAGTGCATAGGGTGTTGGTTGACACCGGGTCTGTTGCAGACCTTTTATCTTATGCAGCTTATCAAAAGCTTAAAGTGGATGAAGACTTGATGGAGCCATCATCCACACATCTATATGGCTTTGCAGGATCGTCTGCAATAGCGGAAGGATCGGTACAGTTGGACCTGTCAATTGGAAGCTTCCCCAAGGAGGCTACTGTTCGGGTAAACTTCTTGGTGGTTCGAGAGCTCCCGGCTTACAACGTCATCCTCGGGAGACCATCCTTATCAAAGTTAGGCACTATCGTTTCAACGAAGCGCCTGAAAATAAAATTCCTGACAGAGATGGGGATCGGTCAAGTTTCATCTAACCAGAGAATTTCTCGGCAATGTTATGTTGCATATTTAAAAGATAAGGAGGGCCCAAGAAAGGTGACAGCGCTACCAATTGAGGTACGAGATTATCGGGACAAAGCAGAAATGCAAAGACCCGAGCCGGTAGAAAAGTTGGAACAAATCCAGTTGTATCCTGATGATGAAAAAAGAATTACTTACATCGGGTTTGAGCAGTTGGGAGAATTCAAAGAGGAGTTGAAGTCTTTTCTTCAACAAAATAGTGATGTGTTCGCGTGGTCTGCGGATGACATGCCTGGAATTGATCGACAAGTTGCAGAGCACAAACTTTGGATAGATCCAAAGGTGAAACCAGTTATTCAGAAGAGGAGAGATTTCTCCATAGAAAAGTACGAAGCCGTTCGGGGCGAAGTTGAGAAACTGAAGAACTCTGGTTTCATTGAACCCATTGAATGCCCAATCTGGTTGGCCAACGTGGTAATAGTCAAAAAGGCAAATGGAGGATGTGTATAGATAACATAGACCTCAATAAAGCTTGCCCTAAAGACTGTTACCCATTTCCCAGGATTGATCTGTTGATAGATGCAACAGCAGGATATGAAACATTGAGTTTCATGGATGCATACTCAGGATATAACCAAATCCTCATGGACAAGGAGGACAAAAGTTTACGGCTTTCATGACTGATCGTGAGAGCTTTTATTATAAAGTCATGCCGTTCGGCCTGAAGAATGCAGGGGCTACTTATCAGAGAGCCGTCAACAAAATCTTTAAAGACTTGAGCGGGAAGAACGTGGAAGCATATGTTGACGATATGCTGGTAAAAAGCACTGCGAGAACAAAGCATATTGAAGATTTAACAGAGGTATTTTCAGTACTACGAAAATACCAAATGAAACTGAATCTAGAGAAGTGTGCCTTTGGAGTTTCGTCGGGCAAATTCTTGGGCTTTATGGTATCACAAAGAGGTATTGAGGCTAACCCAGCCAAAATACAAGCTTTGATTGATATGGAAGCCCCCAAAACTGTTCGGGATGTGCAATGCTTAACGGGGAGAGTAGCCACGTTGAACCGTTTCATCTCACAGTCGGAGAACAAGTGCCTACCTTTTTTCAAAGCACTCAAAGATTTGAGGGGCAATAAGGAGGCAAAATGGACTGGGGAGTGTCAGAAAGCTTTCGAAGACTTGAAGGAGACATTGGGAAGACCACCACCATTGTCCCGACTCGAGAAGGGAGAAATTTTACAGCTGTATTTAGCAGCATTTCCTTCGACGGTAAGCGCAGTCCTCGTTCGGGAAAAAGACAAAAAGCAGTGGCCAATCTATTATGTTAGCCACGTACTACTCGATGCGAAGACACGGTATTCTCAGATCGAAAAGCAAGCTCTGGCTCTTATGATAGCAGCTAGAAAACTACGACCATACTTTCAGGCTCATTCAATTGAGGTATTTACCACTTTTCCCCTTTGTAAAGATTTTCATAAACCTGATTTGTCTGGAAGTATGGTAGCTTGGTCGGTTGAACTTAGTGAGTTCTAAGTAAGCTTTAAGCCTCAAACGACAACTAAAGCTCAAGCACTGGCCAATTTTATAGTAGAGACTACTGCACCGATGGAGGAAATTGCCGAACCCACTATTCTGATCGTATGGGAGGTATATGTGGATGGTTCGAGTAATAAGCAAGGAGCAGGGGCAGGAATTCTCTTGAAGAGTCCAGCAGGATTTATTATTCGATATGCATTAAGATTTGCATTTGAAGCAAGTAACAATGAGGCAGAGTACAAAGCCCTAATAGCTGGACTTTGATTGTCAAAAGCATTGGCGATAGTAGACGTGACTATTTTTAGTGACTCACAGCTTATTGTCAATCAAGTACAAGGGGAGTATGGCGTTAAAGAACCCCGATTTATAGAAATATCAAGAGATTGTGCAAGCATTGCAGAAAGAATTCAGGAATCTAAAAGTATGTCAGATCCCAAGAAAAGAAAATACAATGGCAAATGAGCTATCCAGATTAGCCAATGCCAAAGAAAAGAATTTAGACCCTACATAGAAGAAGTAACCTTCCCAAGTTATCGGGAGACGGAAATATCCTATATTGAAGCAGAGTGTTGCTGAATGGATCCGATCGTAGAATATTTGAGAGATGATAAACTACCAGAAGATCCAAAAGAAGCAAGATTAATCAAGGTGCACTCCGCACGATTCGTAATGCAAAATGGAAGGCTATATAGAAGATCATACTCCGCACCCTTGTTGAGATGCTTGAGTCCCGAAGGATCGGAATCAGCCCTAGCCGAGGTACATGAAGGAATTTGTGGTGCTCACATGGGCGGTCGGGCCCTGGCACACAAAATTTTGAGGCTCGGGTTATATTGGCCTAAGCTCCAACAGGCTGCTATGGAATATGTTCGTCAGTGTAGCAATTGCCAAATCCATGCTACAGTATCTAAACGCCCAGCTAAAACCTTGACTTCGATTCTGGACCCCATCCCTTTTGCGATGTGGGGAATCGACATCATGGGAAAATTCACCAAGGCGTCAAGCGGAAGAGAATATCTTATAGTAGCAATTGACTACTTCACCAAATGGGTCGAGGCAAGCGCCCTGGCAGCCATCACTGAAAGAAAGGTGGAGAAGTTCGTGCTCGAGTCAATCATATATCGGTTCGGGATGCCAAAAATAATCGTGACCGATCATGGCACTCAATTCGATAACCCACAATTTGAACAATTTTATGGGACTTACTTGATTAAGCATCATATGTCATCAGTGGCATACCCCCAAAGCAATGGCCAAGTAGAGGTTACAAACCGAACGTTACTTGAGGGGATAAAGAGAAGACTCGAAGCTGATAAAGCCTTGTGGGTCGAAGAATTGCACAATGTACTATGGGCTTACCGAACTACGGCTTGAACACCCATAGGGGAAACTCCTTTTAAGTTGGCTTACGGATCTGAAGCATTGGCACCTATCGAAGTAATGGCTGGAACACTACGGGAAAGAGAGTTTGAAGAAAAAGTGAACGAACAAGGACTGTTAGATAGCCTTAGCACGAACTCAACATTATCAACAAAGGATAGCGTCACATTATAATTCCCGAGTAAGGAATCGTCAATACATAGCAGGAGACTTGGTATTGAGAAATACCTTAGTTTCAGATCTGCATCATCAAAGGAAATTGGACCCTTCATGGGAAGATCCATATACGGTTATTAAACCGGTCGGTTCGAGAGCTTATAAGCTAAAGAACATGACAACTCAGAAAGAGCTGGATCGTTCGTGGAATGCCAGGCATTTGAAGAAATATTATCCTTGAGGAGATTCTCATTTTCATTCGTGATGTAACAAAATTCAACTCAATCAATACAATTCTTAGTTTTCAACATATTGTCTTTTGATTGGGGGCATCACATCACACAACACTCAAGATCAGATCCAGTGACAAAATCAAAAGGCATCGGTTTAAAACCCGTGTGGGACCTTCTACAAGGCATCGCTTTAAGACCCGAGTGAGTCCTTCTACAAGGCATCGGTTTAAAACCCGTGTGGGACCTTCTACAAGGCATCGGTTTAAAACTCGTGTGGGACCTTCTACAAGGCATCGGTTTAAAACCCGAGTGAGTCCTTCTACAAGGCATCTGTTTAAAACCCGAGTGAGTCCTTCTACAAGGCATTGGTTTAAAACCCAAGTGAGTTCCTTCTCAAACTTATTGAATTTCTCCAGAAATTCTTAAGTAAAGGCATCGGTTTAAAACCCGTGTGGGACCTTCTACAAGGCATCGGTTTAAAACCCGAGTGAGTTCCTTTTCAAACTTATTGAATTTCTCCGGAAATTCTTAAGTAAAGGCATTGGTTTAAAACCCGTGTGGGACCTTCTACAAGGCATCGGTTTAAAACCTGAGTGAGTTCCTTCTCAAACTTATTGAATTTCTCCGGAAATTCTTAAGTAAAGGCATCGGTTTAAAACCCGTGTGGGACCTTCTACAAGGCATCGGTTTAAAACCCGAGTGAGTTCCTTCTCAAACTTATTGAATTTCTCCGGAAATTCTTAAGTAAAGGCATCGGTTTAAAACCCGTGTGGGACCTTCTACAAGGCATCGGTTTAAAACCCGAGTGAGTTCCTTCTTAAAACTTATTGAATTTCTACGAAAATCTCTAAGTAAAGGCATTGTTTTGAAACAACTAAGACCTACTACAACAATGACTCAAGTGACTGACAAAGTTCAAAGATAAAGTTAGTTCTTTATTCCTTTAAACGACTAGAAGGGGCCAAACTTTACATCAAGTATACATATGAGATAACAAGTGTTGAGATACAATCTTCGTTCGGTCAAAAAGGAAAGTCATCATCGGTGATCGAAGTAGCTTTGTCAAAAGCAACACAAAGTCAAGAAGCAACACAGATTCAAGAAGAAGAAGAAGAAGAATAGAGTCGGGAAAACATATGCTATCATTTGCTTATCTCCCTCGGGGATTGCAAAGCATTCTGCAAGTACAAAATCCTCCGCAATTCCATACTCTTTATCCAGCTTTTCCGGAAGAAGTCTGATCTTTGATCAAACCAGCATTCACGGCAAACTCTTCATAGCTGAATCCTTTAAGAGGAGGATAGGGAGGAGAGTCGTCAAGATGATGCATTATATCTGGATCTTGAGGTGGAAGATCCGTTGTATCTTTGGCCCAGGCAGAACAGGGAAGTCCCAATTTTGCAAACACTTCAGGATGACAATTGGCGCGGTGGGGAGTCGTGTTGAAATAAGGATTTCTCCTTAATATCGATTCCCATACCTCATTCTCACCATCCTGGTATGCTTGCAAGTTATAAGCATTCAACATGTCAACAAAAGGCTTCTGTGCAAATATTTGAAGATGCAAGCTCTGCGAACATCAGTTGAAAGGGACTTGGGCAAAAGGGTAACAACTTGCCTTTGGGACGTTGACACAGCTTCAGACCCTTTCGCCCCTGCTGAAAGCTTTCCTACTTCCCGCTCTAGCTGCCGGATCTTCTCCCTGGCATCATCCAAATCCGAACGAAGACGCTCATTCTCGGAATTCTTCTCTCGGGCAATCTCCCAAGCTTGGTTTCTAAGACGAGCAACCTCAGCATCCTTGGCTTTGGATTCTTCCTGAAGACGCGAAACTTCATCACTCAGTCTACTGAGTCTAAAGGCTGCTTCCACTTGATTGTGGAAGTTACCAGTGAGACTCCTGCAACAATTTCAGAGTTAGTCAAGAGCAAAAGAAAAATCTTCATAACGAAAGGTAATGAAGAAAAACTTACATCACTAGTGATTTCATAAAATCCTTGTCTAGGATCGTGGAGGGGGCTCTGCTCTGGGGCAGGCATTTGAACAACAGTGCACCATTCTAGTGCCTTGTCAAAATTGCCTGTCACCAAGTCAGACCTCTTCAGCGACCAAGAAGGATGGAACACGTCATCGGCAAATCGAGGGCGCTTCCTAGTGGCAAAATCCTTCGGCTCCAGGGAAGGAGTGGAGGAGGATGCCAAACAAGCACTAGAGTTAGAAATATGAGCGGCACTTGCGGGGACCACATCTTCCTCCGATGCCCAAAGGGTCTTCATCATGGAAGAAGACTCCAGCATAGTGCCAGCAGGGGCGTCAACAGTGCAAGCGACGATGGAGTGACCCACATCCTCCTTAGAAGACCGAATGGTCTCTCTAGGTAGAGGAAGCGTGGGGGAAGCATCAACAGAGGCAGTGGGAATCTGATCTGAAGATTCACCAATAGCAATCTCCCCACGTTTAGAAGATTCACCACCAGCAATCACTTTAGAGGGAGCAACTTCCATTGGTACTGAGGTGGTCTTCTTGCAATATTTTGCCCTAATAAAGTCCAAGTTAATTCTTGGAGGCACTGCAAATAAAAGAAAAGCAGCATTAGTACGAGAATCCAACAACTTATAGCAGAAAAAGGAAAACCCTAGATTTTTGTTGAACAGATAAAGTTATGAACACCAATCAGGGAACTTCCGTAATGAGTAAACCCCAAATATGAATGCTGTGGAGATTACTTAGGGAGAAGAAGAAGTTCGTGACAAAACTGAATGACAGAGCAGAAGACTTACTTGTTCAGGTTCTGATCGAAAATATTGTTGGAGTACAAGAGTACAGAGACAGCAAAGGAAGACAAGATATTACTTTGCAAATCTATCAAACAGAAATAACTTGCAATTAGAGAGATAAGGATGAAGCACCCTTGAGGAACTTAAATAGCCTCAAGGAGATATGCGGCGGTTGAAAGCCCAAGTTAATCAAGGGGCAGGATGGAAGAGACGTTTCGAATTCCGAAAAATGCAAGATCAACGGTCAGGAGATAACGACGCTTAAAATTCGAAGCTTGAAGGCTGGACTAGGTTTCCATGTGGAACAATGTGCACCTGATACGAGGATACTGTCAAATACCAACCGTCGCACCAGTATTAAATAATAGAGTATTTCCAATTCCTTGGGAAGAGCAATTGGTATACGAATACAAGGAAACGTTTGAGCTTCGTCATAAAGAAAGAGTGGTTGGGAGATAAAGTTCAGGTGTCACAAAAGGTTCGGAAGAATCAAATTGACCGAACAGATCTCTCCCGAACGCATTTCTCTGATGTCCCGAGCATTGTCTTCAATTAAGGTACAAGTTAATCTACGTGATAACTTAAATCATTCTTATATCATTCTTAAATATCTCTTGTGAGAGGGAATAGACAATTCCCTGGGTATGATATAAGGAAGCATTATGGTAATCATTGGAAGAGTTCGGGAAAAAGAAGACATATTTCTATTTCATTATAGAAGACCGTAGGGGGCCAACCCTTACACAAAATTTTTAAAAATATATATATAGTGATGGTTTCCTATTGTTCTTCCTCATTGTCGGCCGAAGAATCTTTATCTGAAGCAAGCTTTTGAGGTTCTTCGGGAATAGGCGGCGAATCAGCAAGATAATTCTCGATATTTGGGTCCGCTGGAAGGGGGTCCTCCTCTTCCAAAACCCAGTCGGGGAAAGGCAGCTTCAGCTTCTCGAAGATTTCCTTATGACACACCTCCCGAAAAGGAGTTGTGTCAAAAGAAGGATTAGATTCAAGGATCTTTCTCCAGACATCATTCTGCCCCTCTCTATAGGCTCGAAGGTTGAAGGAACCCAATAGATCAATGAAGGGGACGCTATTTAGATACTTTCGAATGCAGTCCCTCCGAAGACCTTGTGTAAGATATTCGGGCTTGCTGGGAACTGCCATCTTAGACAGACGTTCGTTCTCCAGGGCTTTAAGCTCGAGACTCTCACCGAACGCGGTAGCAGCGTTTTTATGTTTCTTAGCCTCGCATTCGGCAGCAACAGCATGAATGGTTGATGAGTCAAGTTCTTTCCTCAAAGAACTCATCTCCTCATCATGTTTCTCCTTCAACTCTTCGGTTGCTTTCCTCAGCCAGTCCACCTCAGAATTGTCCTTTGCCAGATTCTCTTCAAAAGTCTGCAGCAAGGACCTGCTACGACCAACTTGACTCAATGCCTCCATGTGTTGATAAAAGCTCAACACAGCATTCCTAGAAAGACAGGGAGATTATCAGAAAATCACAGGAGAGATTACAAAGCAAGTAGTAAAAGCTCAAGAAAAATAATACCTTGTGGAAAGACGAACTAGAACATCGTCTTGCAGGGTTTCGAAGGCCTAACGGTCGGCAGGCATAAGGCCGTGAGAGCTCCACTCAGCAGCCTTTTTGGGATCCTGCGTTGCCTGGTCTGTCCGCGTCACAAGCAACCATTGAGGGAAGAAGATCTCCTCAGAATCTTCGTTCTTCTTGGATTTCTTCGGGGCGGAAGCATCGACTGAGTCGTGCTTCCTTTTGGTTCGGACAGGAGGGGTTTTCAACCTCTTCCACCATTGGCTTTTTCCCTCTCCCCGAAGCCTCCACCACTGGCTTCAGGTTCCTGATACCCTTGTAAGAAGGGTCTGGAGGAGGCACAGAGGCTACCTATTCTACAATCAAGGCTCGAGCAGACCTTTGCGCTGCAATCACAATAGCCTTGGCAGCCCTCACCCAAAGGCTATCTGGATTCATTCTTGGAGGCACTACTAAGAAAAACGAAAGTCAGAAAGTTGAAAAAAGTTCGCAGTACATTCAAGAAAGTGAAACGTGGCAGTTAGAAAGCTCACGTTGAGCCAGCCCCCAGTATTGAAGAATGGAGTTGTATTCCATCACATATCCATGTATCTCTTGATACCATGGAATTGACTTGATCTTCCCGACAGCAGCTCTATCTTCTTTGGATAATGGAGGGCCCTCATAATATGAAGTGTACAGCTTCTAGATTGTCGGGAAGTTAAGATCTGATTGAGGCGCTCGGCAGAAAAAATACCACTTGCGCCACCCTTTATGATTGGAAGGGCAAGTTCCTTTGGCAAGAATGCTGCCCAACCAGTCAAGCTCAACTTTGTTGTTCTTAGAAAGCACAACCCAACAGAGAGGATGGGAAAGAGAAAGAACATGAAAATGTACAAAAAGAAGAAGAGAAGGTATGATGCCAAGCAAAACATAAACCCAAGAAGCCGACGATGAGACACCAGCTATTGGGAAGAAGCATTCCGGGACAGATGTCCCAATGATTCAGAATGGCAGAAAACAAAGTATTGAAAAAGGGAAAGCAAACTCCGCTTTCCAGGGTATTTATATATAGGGAGAATTCGCCCGGAAGGATCGAATCAACCCTCTCGTCAGAAGTGGGAGCCCTAAGTCGGTACGAGGAAGGAAAGTCAAAACATTTGACGGCTGAAGGAAGGTTTTCCTTAGTATAGGAGGAAGCAACAGAACCAGGTCCATCAACGGACCTAGTGGGTTGTTTAGACTGCCTAGAAGATTCGGCGGTCACCTTCGGAGTCATGGATGGTCAAGACTCAGGAAGGGCAGAAGAAGTCTCAGCTTTATTTTCTGCTTTTCTCTGTTGGATAGCTTCTGCGAAGTCACGCCAGAGAGCAGTTAGGGTTTTCTTGTCGCTATCCGACTGCTCGGAGGGGACAGAGGCAAAGGCCTCATTACCACTATCGCCCTTGCCGGTGCTAAGTACAGGAGAAATTTTAGTAAAAACCCTATCGCCCTCCATTACTAAAAAGTCTGATTGTGGTTTCTAGAGAAAAAAGATACCTAGAGACGAAAGTAAACTTTGCAAAGGAATTAGTAAACTTACTGAATCACTGAGGCAGAAAGCTCGAGAACGAGAAGATCGTGAGGGCGCGAAGAAGACAACGAGGTTTCAAATTTCCAGACAAAGAGAATGAAACCTACGGAGACAACGAACCGCTTTTAAGCACCCACACGAGTGTTCGAGGACGTGTACGACCGAGATGAATTCAGCATCAACGATCAAGATTTGGAGACGGTTCAAAAGTTTGAACTCACAAATCCAAAATAGGGTTTTAGAAACCGTCATTTTGATTGCGTGAGCAACGATAGTTTCGGCTGCAAAGGACGCGTGGCGTCACCCCACAAAAGTGAGAATACTCACAATGCTCAAGGAAAAAGCGACATAGCCGCATTAAATGTGATATGACATTTAATGGGTGGAGGATTATGCAAAACTATTGTTCGACGGGGAACCCAGTTACAAACCAAGCCCTTGGGATCGACCGAATGTTTGGTCTGGGGGGCTCATGATATGGAGAAAATATAAATGAACCTGGTTCAATCTTGGTTCGACCCTCGACTCCGGTCGGGACGAAAGGAATCGACTCCCTTCCGAGTGAGCCGGGTCCAGGAGATAGCTTGCTGAGGAAGAAAACTAACTCAGTCACAAGCATGCCCTAATCCGATACGATAGGAATAGGCTAATCAACCTAAAGGCGGCTAGCAGTATTTGGCAGCTGTCACTCATTGCTATTATATGAATAACTACCATATAACGATCGTATTATCAAAGGAGTCATCTACTAGTCCAACCTAGTAGAGATCTATCACTTAACAGATCTATCTGTTAAGATCCAACGACTATCCGAAGAAGGGTCAAATACATCCAACGAAGGAGATTCGAAGGTACACTCTATATAAGACATCACCTACCCACAAGGTAGAGGATGGACAAACACACATACACAGATACATACAATCTGAATCGTATTCTCGTTATTCATTCCTTAGCTCTGTGACCCAACAGAGCCATTTGTGATTGAGTTCATCAACTGACTTAGCCTTTGGAGGTGGACTCCCGATCCTAGCGGTCGGGCCACATCTGACGTTCGTTTTTGCTGGTCATTCTCAGAAGATCTAAGGGCTGAGCAGATTTTGGACGCATCAAACCATTATCTCCATTATCATTGATTTGGCTGCAAGTGTCGTTGCGTAATCCTGCTCGTCCAATCAGCCGAATGTACCTGCAAGAATATGCTCGACCGGGGTGGTCGAGTAGCACCTCCGACGATCAAGTTAGAAGAGATCTCTTGAACGACAATTTGCTAGAATGCAACTAACAATAAATAGTAAGGTAATAGCTCTTCTGAACATACCCCCTTCAATAGTCTGTTCATCCTTTTATATAACCTCTTAGATCTCTAGGTCTTCGAATTTATCTGGAACTCAAAACCATACTTGGATTCCCTCATGGACTCTATTAGTTGAGTTTATCTCATACTGAGGTAGCTCAATACAAAATCTTCTTTGATCAGGAATCTAATTTAGATAACTATCACAAAAAACGTGTTATCTCGAATCTTCTTCATGGACCGACCACCATATGGTCAACAACACGGTCAGACCATAATGGTCCGGTCTAGATTATAATTTCCTTATCATAAGCCCCCTAAATCTTTTAGTCTGAATACTATGGTATTCGGCCCTATAGATTCCATGTACGACCATCATGATCTTTCTGGGTTGAACAATTAAACTTGAGATGATATCTGCTGACATCACTTGAAAGACGTTGCGCAATAAAATGGACTGCAACATCTGCGCACGTTTTTCAAACAATTACTCTTTTGACACATGGCAACAACTTTATGTAGTGACATCATGTTTTTTATTTTATTTCAAGAGTCCTTCATCTCAACTGCACAAATATAATCAATTTGGTTCTTTAGAATAGAATCTCTGATGGAGATGAAGCATTAGGTAACTCGAGCCTTTGGATGAAGCTTTCCTTTTATTCATTAGATTTGCATCTTCTGGAAGTTTTAGGGCCTTGATTTATGACTCGTTGGATCTGGATCTTGGTAAGGTATAAAAAACCTAGCTTTCTTTCTTTTCTTCTCATTTCTGCTATTTCGTGTTTCTGAAGCTTTGTGAGTACCAGTTTGCAAAAAAAATAATTTTTACCTCTTCTCTTTTGCCAGCCACTATAGCGTTCTTCTCTATCAAGTAAGCTTTTTAAATTTTCTCACTTATTCTTTTTGGTTCCTTCCCTTGCTGTTCTAATATATTTTGGGAAACCATTTTTATTTCTTTTCCTTTTTTGTTTCCTTTTTTCTCTGTTATTTGTATCGTGCTTTGTATCCTTCTTAGGAATGGGTATAAAATCAGTTGCTTCAAAACCTCCCAGACCTTCCCATCTTAGACAACCCCTTTCTGATAGTGATAGGGCGAGCGAGGAGAGTGAGGATACTGAGGGTGCTGACACTTCTTCTTCTGGTTACAGTGATTCTGAAAGTGACACTTCTATGGATCCTGAATTAACCCCTAGACCCCGACCTAATCTGCTCAGTGATGAAGAAATCAAGTGGTTAAGTATTCGTGCTTAGTTTAGGGTAAATAGGAAAAGGTGGGTTGACAGCCTTTCCCCAGCTAAACTTCATATGGAAAGGTGTAGACCTTGTACTCCTGACCATATAGATTTTGACCCTAGCACTTCATGCCCTAGATTTTTTTCCTTTAGAGTTAACTGAGGAAGATTTAGAGCTTATTCGTGCTCGGTACGCTATTCCTAATGAGTTTAGAATACGAGTATCTGCCGATCACGAATGAGCTCACCGAACTCCTCCAGGAGAATTTGTTGTATACAAAGATGCCTTCATCAGTGGTTTTAGGCTTCCCGTACACCTAGTCTTTGTAGACATTCTTAACCATTTTGGGATGTGCCCAAGAATGCTGGCGCCCAATAGTTGGCGTAATATCATTTGCTTTTGGGGTTTTTGTAAACAGAGGTAGGTTGGTGTGACCCCTACCATGAATTTATTTCTGCACTTCTTTATGTCTAAGAAACATTAGCAGAAATGTTGGTTTTATTTGTCTACGCGTACTACTTTCCAATCTGGTTGGGAAGGAAATTTTATAGGAAATGGTACCCTCCCTTCCAATACCGAGGGTTGGCACCCTAGGTACTTCTTTGTCCGACCTCCTTCTTCCCCAAACTTCCCCACTTCTTGGCCAAAGAGTCCTCAAGATGGTTCAAACTTCTTTCCCGATCTATCTCCTACCGAGCAAGAAGCAAGGGATCAAATTTTGCAAATCCCCACTGAAGATTAAATTTCCTAGCTGTGAATGGATATTGCTCGGAATATAGGGGTGTAAATGGACCGGATTCGAATCGGATAGTGGTATATCCATATCCGCATCCTATTATATACGGACGGATTCGGATAACATCCTATCAGTTTTCGGACGGATTCTGTCTGATTCGGATGATAATCGGATAGTTATTTTCTTAAGTAGATTCTTCTAAATGGGCATGAATATAGATTGAATACAAGTTTTCAACTACCTGTTTACATCTTTACCTTTTTATTTGTGAGGGCTACATTTGAAATTTAAGAATTTAACAACTTTGGTAGCTATTTTAGTAGAAAATCTAGAAAAATAGTCACATATCATAGGTAAAATTTATAAAAATAAGAATAATAAATCTAAATAAGTAACTTAATTGGAGAATTTTATCGGACGGATAATAATCGGTAAGAAAGGGGTATACCATATCCGCATCCTATTAATAATCAAATGGATTCGGATACCCCAAAACAGATGCAGATGCTAATTCAGAAGTGGATTTCGGTTATCCATTTACACCCCTATCGGAATACCCGAGCATCCTCCATTATTGGAATTTCTTAACTGGTGAGCTTGATTATTTCTTCTCCCATACTTCTCTTCAATGTTTAGTATTCTTATCCAAAGTATACCTACTCGAAAAATGTAGTGTTGCTCGGCAAGGAAGATTTTGATGCTGCCACAGTTTCTGAAAGCTTCAAAGAAGTGGAGGCAAAGCATTCGGCCAATCCAGATAAAGGTTGGTCCAGCAGATCTTCATCATCTAAGGAGAAGAATGTCCCCATAGTTAGGAAAGATAGACCCTCTGACCTTATGTACCCAAGGTTAGGAAAGATAGACCCTTCGACCTTCCACCCCGACCAACCAAGCGAGTGACTGGTTCAAGCAAGGATACTGAGGAACGTCCGTTTCAATTTTCTTCAGAAGAAAATCCCCTTGCTTCGAATGATCCTGTGAAGCTGATCACTACATCTGAACCATCTGATATTCTTCGACCAGAGTGGTCGTTGAATTGTAATTCTTCTGTTTTTGTTGGTTCTTCGGCCTCCAATGTTGCTACTAACTGGCTGGCCAGTGTTACTCCTTGCTGACATAGCTTACCTGAGAAAGTTTGGTCGTCTCCAGACTCACAACATCACTGTTAGGTATGCTTAGTCGCTTTAGTGATCGGTATTCTTATTACTTTGATTATGATCTTCTATTTCCTTGATTATAGGATGGCCTGCGCTTTGGTCCAGTCTCTTGGTCAAAGCATCGATGCTGCCCGAGAGTATCATTTCTCCCTGCTTAAGTCTGAGTAGGGCATTAAAGAGTTGGAGGATCAGCTGTTGTCCTTGAATTTAAGGAAGGATTCTTTGATTGCTCTTTGATTGCTTGTGAAGCCGAGCTTGTTAGTGAAGTTGCTGCTTTGAAAAGAACTAACGAGGCTTTAGAGCATGACCGATCTTCCCTCCAGATTCATTTGGAGGAGACTGAAGGTTCCTTAGTCGGTAAAGAGAAGATTATTGCCAACAAGGATGCTAAGATAACCAGTCTTGAGTCTAAGCTTTTTAATTCTGATCATGAGGTTGCTTGGCTGACAAGATTGGTGGAGGAAAAATCTCCATGAGTTTTCGAAGACAATTCTAGGGAGCTTCATCATGAAGTCATTAAGAGATGGATCAAGACGGCCAAGTGCAAGCAATTTATGGCTAAGGTCGCTGCTCTCGGGTACCTGTATGCTTGGCGGCAGACGTTTCAAAGTATCATCCTTGGTTTAAGGATTTAAATCTTGAGAGTTTTAAGAGTCTGATCGATCCAGGGATTTACGACGACCTTAAAATTCCTCAATGGTGTGCTGACCAACCAAGATTTCCCAAACCTCAGAGCGTTGAGGTAACAGATTTTTTAGATTCCAACTGGGATCCAATTCCTGAGGTCAGAACAAGTACTTCAGCTCAACATTCTTCGGAACGCAATTCCGAACATGAAGACTCGGGAAGTGAATCCCAAAGTGAACAGGCGTGAATTGATGTGTAACTATTTTGAACATAATTATGTATGCTCAACCACTTTTGGTCTTTTTGTTTATTCGACCAACTTTTGGTCTTTCAAGTACTCTGTATGCTCGGCCAATTTTGGTTCAACCTTGCAAGTGATCCTATTCGGTATATTTTTCTCTTCAAAGCCTAGTTTTTATAGGTTTTATTCATCTTTTTCTTTATGATGCCTAATTTTTCAGGTCTTACTCATTTCCTTTTAGAAACCTAAATTTCTTTAGGTCTTACTCTTTATGATGCCTAATCTCTTAGGTCTTACTCTTGTTCTTTTAGAAGCCTAGATTTTCTTAGGTCTTACTCTTTATAAAGCCTAATCTCTTAGGTCTTACTCTTGTTCTTTTAGAAGCCTAGATTTTCTTAGGTCTTACTCTTTATGAAGCTTAATTTCTTAGGTCTTACTCATTTTCTCATTTTTTGAGAGGTCAACTTTCTCTTTTGAGGATATTCATATCTCTGTTCTTCTCCCTCGAGCATCATAGGTCGGAATTTTGAAAAAATTAAAATTGAGCTGTGATGGTATATTCAAAAAAATTCAAAAAATTTTAATAGTTAAAAATTAATTACTTCTAACAAGCAACGTAATGAAAGAAAATAGTGCAATTCTATTGATAGTATTTCCTCAAGGAATTCCATGTCCGAGGGATCAGCTGCTCGGTCTCTAGGTCTCGTAGTTTGTATGCTCCTGGTGCAACCTGCTGTACTATGATGTATGGACCTTCCCAATTTGGAGTTAATTTTCCCTGGTTTGGTAGGATCCGAGCAGATGCTTTGCGAAGAATTAAATCTCCAAGAAGGTATTGCCTCAGTTTGACTCTAGCATTGTAATAAGTTGCAATGAGTCTTTAATATTCTTCCAGTCAAAATTGTGCTTTATCTCTGATCTCGTCTAGGAAATCCACGCTTGCTTCATCCTTCAATGTTAGCTTCCTCGTCAAATTCTTATTCTCTGATTGATCCAACCTTGACTTCTATGGGAACTCGAGCTTCCACAACATATGCTAGTCGGAATGGTGTTTCTCCAATGGTCGTTCTGGATGTTGTTCGGTAAGACCATAAGACACTAGGTAGTTCATCTACCTATCTTCCTTTAGACTGATCTAGCCTTTTCTTCAATCCTTCGAGCATGGATCTATTGGTTACTTCTACTTGACCATTACTCTGGGGGTATGCTACTGATGATAAACGATGTTCTAAACCTTGATTTTTGCAGAATTTTTAATACTCGGAATTTTAGAACCGTTTTCCATGATCAGTAACAATGACCTTTGGGACTCTGTACCGGTACATAATGTTATGTGTGATGAATTTCTTCATTTGATTGGTATTGATTGACGCCAGTGCTTCATCTTCTACCCACTTTGTAAAGCAGCCTACTGCAACTACTATGTATTCCCTGCTTCCTGAAGCTTTTGGCAACTTTCCTACCAAATCGATTCCCCATCTAGGATGGGAGAAAGACTTGATGTTAGGGGCATTGCTGGAGCATGAGGTATGTTGGCATGTGCTTGACACTTATCACATTTCCGAACATAGTTTTTTGCATCCTCTTGTATTGTAGGCTAGTAGTGTCCTTGCCTAATCACTTTATCCGCTAGTGCTCGAGCTCCAATGTGAGCTCCACAAGTTCCTTCATGAATTTCCTATAAATTAGTAGCCTTCGGGGCTTCCACACATCGTAGCAGTGGTTGAGTTAGGGACTTTTTGTAGAGTTTACCATCTTTGACTGTATACCGAGCAGCCCTCTGTTGTATTGCTCGTGCCTCTTTATTATTCTCTGGAAGCAGCTCATTTTCTAAGTAACGAAAGATAGGAGCCATCCACCCTTGCTCGGTCTATATATGCCTATGGTTGACCATATTTATGCTCGGAAACTGAAGCTCCTCCGTATATATAATTGGCTTGGTGACATCCACATTCTCTATAGCTAATCTTGAGAGTGCATCCACTTGATCATTCTCTGCTCTAGGGACTTGCCTGACCAGTAAGTCTTTAAAGTGTTGTTTGTATTGGTCAACTATACTGAGGTATTTACTCATTCTCTTTTCTTTGGCTTCATATATCCCATTTACTTGATTCACAACTAATTGTGAGTCACTCATGACTTCTAAGTTCAGGATGCCTAGAGCTTTTGCTATGCGTAGGCCAGCCAGTAATGCTTCATACTCAGGGTTTGTGAAATTTAAAAGTAACCGCAAGCGCACTGTATCGTGTAGCTAACGGGTCGATCTCAAGGAGATATACCACTTAGAATTCAACTTCTTAATAGTAATGCGAGAGTGGAATGATTCAATTTTTGTTAACTAATTAACTAAACTAAACGATCCTAATCCATACATCTAATGCAATCGAATTGAAACGAAAAATAAATTAAACACAATCAATGCATAAATAAAAGACAGGAAAAAAATGCGAACAATAAAAATAAAAGGAAAAGGGAAGTGATCCGAGTGTCAGCTCTGAATCGAGGGAAGGGGAGTATAATAATAATGACTTTGACCATGGACCCTTTGTCGTAGCTTACAGTCCATCGATCGGGGGAACGAATATTAAAGAAAAAAAACAGTGCATAAAGTAAATAACAAAGCAATAAACAAAGCAATAAAAGGAAAATAAAGCCTTAACCAAAGAGAGGCACGACTGTAGGCATCTTTGATCAAGGATCCAGGGGAAGGGAGAACAATAAACAGTCCAGAAAGTAAATTGCAGAAAATAAAATGGAAACCTTAACCAAAGAGAGGCACGACTGTAGGCATCTCTGATCAAGGATCCAGGGGAAGGGGGAACAATAAATAATGCTGAAAGTAAATCCTAAATTAAGAATATGGAGGGGTAGATAGAAGCGGGAATGGAGGGAGGAGAGAAGATTGATAAAGAAGGTTACTTACTTGTGAATTGAACAAACGATTCGAATCTCAACCAACCCTAACAACTAGATCTAGATCTAGAATGATCTAAATCTGCAATTACTAGACCCAGATAAAAACGAATCTAAAAAATTGAAACTTGAACTTGAAACTTGAACTTGAATTGCATTACATAAAAAAATTAATCCTAAACATTGAATCTAGAAATTTAAATCTCACAAATGCAAGCAAAGAAAACTAGAGAAAGCCTAAATAAACTGAAGAGAGAAGAAAGAATGCTTCTACTAAGCTCTAGAACACGTTCCCTTTTGATGGAGTATGCTCTCCTTTTATAGAGTTTACATGAGATATGAGGCACGGCTGAATTTGAATAAAACTCAGGGTTCCTATCTGACTCAGCCAATTAGGGTTTTGATGTAGTAATCGCGTCTACTTAGGGAGATCAGATGCATAATTCCACCGTTGGATTTGAGGTTTAAGTAGTCGTGAAGTTCTCCTCCAAAAATCAGCACTGTAAAACCCAGCCCTAACCTTGACCCGGAAACCTTGTTATTTGTAGGTCCAGTGACCCGAAGTAAAGTAAGAAGTCAGCTTTGGGCCATCCCAGTGGAGGACTTGGTGTCTGGCTTTGAATCCATGAGAGTTGATGATGAAGTTCTATTTATGGAAACTAAATCTTGATGAAGATCGGATTAGTTGATGGACTTGGAGTGCTCTCTATCATGGTTTGAAGGCATTTCTACCTATTAGGTAAGTCACTTGATATGTGTGCAAAACCCCTTTAGGATTGGATTTGATCTCGGGTCTTCAATTCCCTCGTTTTGGAATTGTTGTCTGCCGCATTGGTCGACCGATTGGTCGATCGGGACCAGTCGACCAATCCACTCGACCAATGAGTGCTTGTCTTTGGCAATTAGGTCTTGCTTGCTCTATTTAAGTCCAATCTCGAGTCTACTTCGTATTTGCTGCCTCCAAACTCTTTGGAACGAACCAAAGACCTCTGCAAGTCATCTCCCTTGCATCCTTGGTGATTTTCTTGACGGATCTTCGTCAAAACTCTTCCTTTTGCATCAAAGGTATGTCTACACTCTCTTCTTCTCCTCCATCTCTGTTTTTCTTTCCTTTTTGAGTTGAGACAGTAGAGGAGATGCTGCATTATTTGTTGCAACCATCTTTGGACTTGTCTCTCATGATCTTCCTAAGGATTAATGGCTAAAACAATGATCTTAACCATGATCATTGCAAGCTTTTGAAGGAATCATGATCAAACCATGATCTAGTCTTTGTTTATCTTTTGATTTGAATCCTGATCTCCTTGGATCTACTATATTGATCATGTTAGTAGTCAATTGCTGTGTTTTCTTTTCATAATCCATGATCTATCAATCTCTAGTTGTTTCTCTTCTACCATACCATGTTTTCTTCATGAATCATGATAGTTACATATATGGTAGGTTTTGTTTCCTTATTTAGATTTATGCTCTTAGGTCTATTTTCTTGAAGATCTAAGTATGCTTTTCATGATACCTTTACCTGAATCAATGATCCATTCTCCTATTGTTCTTGTCTTTGATTCCTATCTTGAATTCTTCAAGAACCATGATTGATCTAATTATGGTAACTTTTTGTTTCCTAATTTGGATCCTGATGACTTGAATTGATTAGTGTTTTGAGATCCCCTATATGTTAGGATACTACTAATGTAGTTTACCCCTTGATTAGTACCCTTTTGAACCACCAAATTCAGATTTTATATCTCAAAACTCTGATTTTATAGGCTATTGTCTGCATTGGTCGATCGATTGGTCGATCGACTAACGACCAATCCACTCGACCAATGAGTACAAAGAACTCCTATTGGACTGTTTTGGATGTTTTGGTATCTTTTCTGTTAGGGATCTTTCCTAATATGTTGTATACACTTGTTTAGGACCTTCTTCTCAAGTTTGCCAAGATCTTACTTGATTTCTTAAGATTCCTTTGCAAGTTATAAAAGGTAAGGATGGTTACTTCTTTAACAACATAAATTTCATATCTTAGTTTCTATATTTGAATCTTGTTAAGTTATTTCTTTAATTAGATTCTTATAATGTTATACTACTGTAGTACTGTCTTGATATCAGTAGCATTACTTATTTATATTGAATTGACTCATGTATGATTTACTTACCAGTTATATACAAAGTGATTGTAATTATTGATTTCTTTCCATATATGAAGTTACCATATATGTGATGATATGAATTGATGCATGTGTATGCTTAAGTATGGTTTGGAAAGGAGAGGTGTCCTTTTGACACTTCTGTCCTTGGACAACTACGGGAATATTATGGGATGTTTCCGGAGATGCCCTCTGGACACCTTCCTAAACTGTTGGATGACATATCTAGGACTGTCTAGTAGTGTTGGGCTAGGATGTCCCGTTATGTCAGACCCTAATTGGAGGGGTATTGAGACCGAACGACCCGTGGTAGCAGTGGGGATTCATGGGCGCTCAAGACTGGTAACCAACCCGTGAGAGGACAGGAATCACATTGTGGGGGTCATTTATCGGAGGGTTGCATATGGATAGACTTGGGCTCACGGGCGCTCAAGACCGGTAACCAACCCGTGAGAGGACGTGAGAGCTTCCCGTTTACCATATGTGGATGACTAGTAGGGTTGATGAGTCCGTAGTCAGGGACTATGAGGACTCTAGTGTGAAGGATACCGGAAAGGATCGTCAGGGACGAGGAATGGACGTATCTAGATCCGACTTGATGTAACTAAGTAGAAGACTTGCATTTGGCTAGGCTTTAACCCTGACATGCGCCGGTACTTAGACCAATGGTGATGTGAGAGAGTGGTGACCTATACCCCCAGCCATGGAATGTCCCGAGGGATGCCGGACCCATTACCAACTGATGATGAGTGAATGAGACTTTCCTAAAGAAGTACGGTGCTATGACTTAAAGCATGTCTGCCAATAGAGACCAGCATATATAGAGTTAGATTCATACATTCATTGTTTGTTTCATACCATATTGCATTTATGTTTGTTCTGAAATCCTGCCATTTATGTTATTATGGATTTAACTGCCTTACTGAGTTTCTTTGAAACTCATTCCTTTATTGTACAATGTTTGTTAGACTATTCTACAGGTACTGAATATCATGACGGCCCATATGAAGAAGCGCAAGGAGAAGAGGCATATCTCCAAGAAGGTGATTGCGGTTACAACAATTACAGTGAGGATCCCGCGAGTGGTTATGCTCCGTACGATGCTTAGTCCGACCATAGAGTGGAAGCGTCCTTGTGCTGTTTATGAGATTTATACTTATAGGGATGTTGTCTATAAAGTTGAGAACAATTTAGTTACCCATTGTACCTGCTATTGGGATTAGATTTTATCTTGCTTAGAACTACTTTTCCATTGGTTGTAGAGTGGGATTTCACCTCACTTTACTTATCTGATTAGACACTCTGATTATATCTAGTACTCTGATTTATATATGATTCATTCTTTCCTTATTTGGATCTATGGTTTATCTTCCGCACTTTTATTATTATTGTTCATGATTATGTTATTGTTTATGTGGGAGGTCGATTACTCGATACCTGATCTTCGGGCTGTGGATCACACTCTCGGGTATGCCAAATAGGGTGTCGGCTGGGAGGATGTGACAAGCACAATCGGACATCGGATGACCGTTCAATGAAGGGCTTGATCGAAATTGAATAGAGACATTCAAAAACAGGATTTTTGCCTCTTCCTTCTCTAAATATAATTCTTTTTCCTCTTTTTCTTTCTTTAATTAAATCCAAGATAGGAAATAAGATATTGAGGTATGCAAGGACTCTTTTCCATTTGGACTCTTTCAATAATATCTCTGTTCTTTTGATTTAAAATCTTAGCTGTAGATCAAATTTTCCTTCTTTATCTCTTCAATATTTCGGAGTTGGCCCATAATCACACATCTCTAGCCCATCATGCTCTAGATCAGGCCCATTTTTGCATTTGAGAATTTGAATGGACTTCTTAACGTGTAAAATTGCATGATTCAAGCCTAAAACTCCAAATATTTGCTTAAATCTTGAAAAGTCCTAAAATCTGCAAAAACAACATAAAACCCAAGGTAACTCCACTCTAAGTGTATAAAATGCATGCTTTTTCCCCAAAGAGTCACACATAAATGTGCTCATCACTTAGCTTCATTATTAGATGCTTTGGATTTGAAGCGAAGTGCATACCTTATTTGGAAACCACACGGACTTAATAAAAGTAGACTTGCTCCACACCTTGTGCATTGTTGGATCCGTCCACCGAAAGAACCCATCTTTTAATAGCTTCTGGGAGGTCCTTTTCTTCTTGCTCGAGATCTGGAGTTTCGAGAATAAAATCAGCTAGGACTTGTGCCTTGATTGTTGGATGTGGTCGAAACTCAATTTGGTGCTCGCTCAATTCAATTGCCCAGGTGACAAGTCTGCCAGCCAAGTCTAGTCAGTGAAGTACTTTCTTTAAAGGAAAGTTTGTCAGCACTGTTACAGGATGCGACTGAAAATACGGTTTAAGTTTGCTGCGACAATCAAGGCTAGAGCTTGTTTGTCCACCTTTGGATATCTTGTTTCTGCATCAATTAGCACATGGCTTATATAATAGACATGATTTTGCTGTTTGCCTTCCTCTTGCACAAGTACTACACTGACCGCAACTAGTGATGTAGCCAAATATAGGAGTAGTTCTTTCCCTATGGTTGGCCGGACGTGCAAAGGTGGTCTGGACAATTTTTCTTTCAGTTGATCGAATGCTTCCTGGCATTCTTCATTCCATATTTGCACCTTCTGGTTAGACATACTCTTCAAAGCTTTGAAAAAGGGTATGCACCTCTCACCACACCAAACAATAAACCTGCTCAACGCTGCTACCTGACCAGTCAGGCTTTGTATTTCCTTGATGCTTTTTGGTGGCTTCATCTCCTAAATGGCCTTTATTTTCTCCGGATTTGCTTCAATTCCTCTTTGGGACACCATAAAACCTAGGAATTTTCTTTATGATACTCCGAAAGCACACTTTTCGGGATTGAGCTTCATTTTGTATGTTCAGAATACATTGAATATTTCCTAGAGGTCCTAAAGATGATTGGCTCTAGTTGTACTTTTGACTAGCATGTCATCGACATATACTTCCATATTTCTGCCAATCTGATGTTCAAATATTTTATTGACTGCTTTTTGATAAGTTGCTTCTGCATTTTTTAGGCCGAAAGGCATTACTTTATAGTAATAACTATTTTTGTCACTCATGAATGCTCTATGTTTTTCATCACTCAGATGCATTAGAATTTGGTTATATCCTGAGTAAGCATCCATAAAACTCAACATCTCATGTCATGTGGTTGCATCGATGAGGAGGTCTATCCTTGGAAGTGGATAACAATCTTTTGGACATGCCTTATTAAGGTCGGTGTAGTCCATGCACATCCTCCATTTTCCATTTGCCTTTTTCACCATTACTACGTTAGCCATCCAGGTCAGATATCAATGGGTTTAATAAACCCTGATTGCTTAAGCTTTTGCACCTCTGTTTGGATTGCCTCATACTTTTCAAGGGAAAAATTCCTTCTTTGGACAACTGGAATAGCTTAAGGATCAATGTTCAATATGTGCTCAGCTATTCTTCTGTCGATACCGGGCATGTCTTCTGCCGACCAAGCAAAGACGTCTGAATTCTCTTGCAGAAATTGGGTCAGTCTAGCTTTGAATTCTACCTCCTATTATGCTCCGATCATGGTTTCTTGATTTGGTCATTTGGGATTTAAGCAAATTCTTTCAAATCTCTCCACTGGTTCTGCTCTTTGCATAGCTTCTTCATCTCGATCATCTCTTATTTCAACTGACATGGTCGAATTGGTTTTTGCTCTTTTCCTCATGTAGTTGATATAGCTCTGCCGGCTTCCTTTCTGGTCCACACTGCACTCCCCTATCCCATTCTTGGTTGGGAATTTCATCTTCATATGTAGGGATGATACTATTGCTTCCAAGGCACAAAAGGTAAGTCGTCCCAAGATCACATTATAAGCTGACAAATCTCGGACGACCATAAAATTTGACTAGACCACTTTATCTTTAGGGTACTTGTCACATCCACTCTGCCAGTATCCTATCTAGAATACTCGAGTGTGTGATCCATAGCCCCAAAGATCAAGTTTAGGAATGATCATATCCATTTAGCACAATAACATAATCAAAAGCAAGAACAAATCATTGTCTTCAAGTAATTTATTAATAAAAGTCAAGAAATGATCTCAAAAGGATCACAAAAGAATATTAGAGTGTGGAATAACAAATAACAAATCAAAAGACAACTGTAGAGTATAGTGGAAAATACCCCACAAACATATGCAAAAGGTAGATCGAAAACTAAGACAAGCTCTAGGCTAATACAAGTAAAAGGAAAAGTCTAGAAGAAACAAGAAAAGTCTAATCAACATCTTCAATCGGCTCTTCTTCTTCTTCTTCAATCTTCATCTTCCTCACCTTTGGGTTATGCTCTTGAAGCTTCAGATCAGCATCTAGTGTACGATCCCACCGACAAACAAGACGATGTTGGTTGCTATCAATAGGAGCCATCAATGCAGTCCAAATCTGAGTGTTGGTTGCCTCGCTGCTCAACACCTTGTCCAAGGACTTCAGGAATTGTACCATGTATGGAAGGGTCCTCCGTGCTATGGCACGAGTTCTCTTCCGATCCTGCAATGTCATCTAAAACAAGTCCCTCGAAGGGTAAGCTCAAAGAACTTAGCAAGTAATCCAAACACAATAAGCATCTTCACATGCACTTACAAACAAACATATATGCAATGATATGAAACAATAAATGCAAATATGCTTCTAACTCTATGTGTGTATGCTAGTCTCTATAGGCAGACATGCTTTAAGTCATAGCACCATACTTCTTTGGGTAGGTCAAGTCACTCTCCCTCAACCATTTAGGTATCTTGGGCTCTGCCGGTGGTAGTTGGGTCCTGCATCCCTTGGGACATTCCATGGCTGGGGTTTAGGTCACCGCTCTCTCACCATCACCAGTGGTCCAAGGATTGGCACATGTCAAGGTAAGGCCTAGCCAAATGCAAGTCTTCTACTTATTTATATCAACTTAGATCCAGATACGTCCATTCCTCGCCCCGGGCGATCCTTTTCGGTATCCTTCTCACTAGAGTCAACGTAGTCCCGGACTACGGACTCATTAACCCTATTGGTCATCCACAAATAATAGACAAGAAGCTCTCATGTCCTCTCACGGGTTGGCTAACAGTTTTGAGCGCCCATGAGCCCAAGTCTACTATTTGCAACCCTACCAATAAATGGCCTCCACAATGTGATTCATGTCCTCTCACTGGTTGGTTACCGGTCTTGAGCCCCCACAAATCCCCATTGCTGCCACAGGTCATTCGGTCTCAATACCCTTCCGAATCTGGTCTGATATAACAGGGAATTCCTAACCAAACACTGCTAGTGTAATATCCAGCCCTATTCTAACCCTGACCCTAACCCGGATCCACTGTTGTATTTAGGCCCGAAGACCTGAAGCGGTGGTAGAAGAGACTTGTGGACCCTTCTGATTGATAACTATGATTTGAAGACCGAGCCCATGGACATTGACAATGATACCCCTTGCTTGAATGCATTGTCAGTGTTTAAGGAAAGTCTGCGCATCAGTGAAGATTGATTTAGTTGAAGTACTTAATGACCTCCCGTACACAATCCGAAAGTATTCCCTGAAACTAGACTTCTTGATTGAATTGTAGGAGAAAACCTCACTCAATTTGACCTTGTATAGCCTTTCAAAACCCTACTTGAAGTTGCTGAACTAAACCTGTTTTTCTGCTGAGAAATATTTTGGTCGATCCTCTTTGGTCGATGCCATCGACCAAAGACCATTGACCAAAGTTTCCCAGTCAGCCAAGTTAATGATTCCATGGATTATTCTCTTTTCTAATTATTATAACCTCGAGCCTTGAGCCCTATTGCAATCATTTTCACTCCTGAAAACGTGGGGGGGAGCTTCCCAAAGCAACTCCTAGGCATATGTGAAGGATACTCCACAAAAACACATTGTTTATCATTGATTCTTGCCTCCATCTTCAATAACAAGGTATGAATCATCATTCCACTCTCTATCCTACCTTTTTCTATTCTTTTATATTCTTCTCTTGCTGTTGAGACATTGGAGGTGGTGCTGCAACCTTGCAACCATCACTCCAAGTGTCCACTCATGCTTAACCTATGATTTCCTTAGCCATCTATTGATGCTATGCCCCCATCTCAAGCCTAGCATATGTATTCCTTGATTTTCCTCTTAACCTCATGCCATTTTGTACAAAACTGAGTTGTATGGTATGCTATGTTCATGTTTATCACTATTATATGATTCCAATCGAATTTCCATAAGTTCCCCTAGCTATTGCATGCTATTTCTAGGTCAATGCAATCAATCCCGATTCATGCCATGATGCTTGTCTCTTGAACTTGATAGCTCAAATTGGGGCTTTCTATTTAGACCATTGGATTATGTTATTTTCTTGATTTATAGTGTCCTCATACTATTCTTAAACATTCCTCCAATTTCAGATTGATCCGAACCCCAGAAAACCAATTTCTGATGAAAACCCCCAAAATCCACTATTTTGTCCCGAAGAGATTTTTGGTCGATCCTCTTTGGTCGATGCCATCAACCAAAGACCATCGACCAAAGTTGTTGCTAACATCAACTTTAGCCAGTTTTGACCCATTTCACATCCGATCTTCCCGATTTCTTCTCTAACTTATTATTGATGTTTGTTTAGGGTTTTAACAATTCTTTTGGACCATTTCTTGGTATTCTCAATTCATCATCAACTCAATATAAGGTAAGGATGGTTATCTCCATAAACATATAGGCCATCAACTTTTGAATTATGTTCTTACTTAAAGAATAGAATCTCTTGATTACTTTTAATTATCATAAGACTGTTATACATGTGTTAGGACAGTAGTATCGGAATTCTTATACTCTTGTCATGTTAAATTATTATTGATTACTTATGTTTATGATGATTCATTTCAATATCATGATTTAACTTTTATTATGAAGATGTATTGGATGCATGAGAAATGATGAACTTGAATATGTAATTGCCTACGCATAACTTGGGATTGGGGAGTGTCCTATTGATGCTTCTGTCCTTGGGCATTGGAGGGAATAGTATGGGATGTTCTCCGAAGGTGCCTATCGACACTTTCCCGAGTTATTGGATGACATACATAGGATTGTCTAGTTGGGTGGCTAGGATTTTCCTTATCGTGTCAGACCCAAATTGGAAGGGCATTGAGACCAAACGACCCGTGGTAGTGTATGGTTTGATGGGCGCTCTAGGCCGGTAACCAATCCGGTAGGGGACATAAACCATGCTAGGGATACTTGAAAGGGGCCATTTATCGGTAGGGTTGCAAATAGCTAGACTTGGGCTCACGGGCGCTCAAGACCGGTAACCAATCCATGAGAGGACGTGAGAGCTTCCCGTTTACTATTTGTGGATGACCAATAGGGTTGATGAGTCCGTAATCTAGGATTACACTAACTCTAGTGTGAAGGATACCGGAAAGGATTGCCAGGGGCGAGGAATGGACGAATTTGGATCTGACTTGATACGAATGAGTAGATGACTTGCATTGGGCTAGGCTTTACTGTGACATGCTCCAGTACTTATACCAAATGGTGATGTGAGAGAGCGGTGACCGATTCCCCTACCATGGTTTTTTAGATGACTTTACCTAACTTCCCTGGCAGACCCAAGATATCTTGTATGATTGAGGGGAGTGACTGACAACCCAAAGAAGTATGGTGCTATGACTTAAAGCATGTCTACCATAGAGACTAGCATTCATAGAGTTAGAATCATATTTGCATCATATGTTCCATATCACATTGCATTATGTTATGTCTTGTATATGTATGATTTTAATTATGGAATAACTACCTTGCTGAGCTCTTTGAACTCATTCCTTTTGTACAAATGTTTTTAGATTATCCTACAGGTACCGAAGATTATGATGGCACCCCCTTCGAGATGGACTTTATCCCGCATACTACCCTCCGGGTGGTATCTTCGGTGAAGATTAGAGTGTTGGTGCCGAGGAGGATTACTATTTGCACCAGGGTTAGCCCCACGATAGTGCGGGAGCGGCAGAGATGGGCTTTCTTCATCCACACCATTGAGGAGACCATCATTAGGACAGAAGAAACCCTAGCCTAGTGCCCCATTTCCTTGGTCTATTTATGGAACCATTGGACATGTAATTAACTTGTTTTGGATTATCTTTTGATACTGGGATTGTAATTAACTTAATCATACTTCATTTCCGCTGCTTTGAGAGGGTGATTATCATACATTCTCTCACCTTTATAATCACATTTATACTTTGACATTAGTTGCTTTTCCGCACTCTGATTTATTGAATCTTATCTTATTCATGATATTTAGTATTAGTTGCTTTTACCTTGATTATTATTGTTCATGATTATGTTATCGTGTATGTGGGAGGCATGGTCCCTTGAATCTTGATCCTTGGACTGTGGATCACATTCCCGGGTATGCTAGATGGGGTACCGGCTGGGTGGATGTGATAGCTAGACCAATCCTAGATATGTTAACCAGTAGTTAGGGAAAGAGTCAAGGGGCACCATAAGAGAGTGTCCCATACCACCTCTACTAGTGTCCAAAGACAGAAACACCAATAGGGCATTCCCCATTCTACAACCATGACCTAGGCATTCACATCACATCATGATTCCATACAAATCTCATTCACCCTTATATCCATATCATAGTCCACATCACATTCTCATAATCAATAATCAATTCTAAGATATATTTCACAATATGGACAAGCTACTGTTACTACATAATATTGTGATGTAAAGAAAACAAGGTAGCAGCAGCTAGATCATGTATTCATGTCATAATACATAAAGGCATGCAATTAGGCATATTATGAGTTGGAATACTCACCTCGTAATCCGAACTTATAATCTTCAAGTAAGAGATCAGAAAACAGATCCAAAATCACCTAAATATGCTTGACAAAACATGTATAGGTCGTAAGAAGTAAATCCAAGAGATAGGAGTCGAAACAAAGAAAAATTGGAGTTGCTGACTGCCTTGGTCGATTGGGTTGTCTACTGGCCCAATCGACCACCCAGTCGATCAGTGTGAACAGTACGCAACAGCAAACACTAAATCGGTCATAACTTCTTCGTTTGAAGTCTGATTGCTCTGAAATTCGAAGGGGAACTCCACATTAACATACTAAGACTATCTAGCATGAATAGACATCATCCATGGTCAACAATTGTGACTTACTAATTTGGAAACATGACTTTCTATTTTGAAAACATGACTTTCTATTTTGATAAAAAAAAAAAACAAGGTTTTCAATGAAAACAACCATGGCTGCAAAGGACAATTAAGGATTCACTCAAGAGGATCATTAGCAATAGATCATAGATGAATACTGACATGAACTCATATCTAATATGCTAGAATTCAAGGTTTTCAATGAAATCAGATTAAAGGAATGATCATGAAGATATCATATAATCATGGCTAAGAATTCAAGCAAAAAGATCATAGCATCAATGGAATGAATGGAGATTCATTCAAAGACATTTAATATAGTAGATCAGCAATCAAAACTAAGAATAAACATGTATAATACTAATTAGAAAGGAAAAACTACATTAAGAAAGAATCATGCTATCAAAACCAATTTAGAAACAAGGAAAATCAAGGAGATTCACCATATGGCTTCAAGGAATGCATAGAGTGAATGGGGTTTCACTCTAAGACACAAGGAGATCAAAGAATAGACAATTACAATAGTGTAACGCCTTCTTCTCAATCAAAACAATAAGCTAGAACAATAAGGAGAAGAGATTAGATAAGAAGGATATAGAATACTAACCTTGTTGAAGAAAAACCAATTAGAAACTAGGAGGAATGCTTGAGGATCTTCCACAACACTAAGAGAGGCTTTGAGAGAAGCTTCCCACGTTCTCTAGGGGTTTTAGAAACAAAGGAGGCTAAGAACACGAAGTCTAATTATATAGAGCATTAAAAACCCTAAAAGTAGATCTTACCAAATCTTGTTGTCTTGTTGGTCGATTGGCCCAGTCGACCAAGCCTAACAGTAAGGCTTAGTCAGGACTTCAAGGCCCAAACTTCATCAAATTCACATGGGCTTCTCCCAACTCAACATATGGCCTTCCTAGCACATAGGAGTACCTTCCAACCATGTCCAAATAGGCTTTAGGTCCTCAACTAAGCTCTTAAACATCATGGTGCAATTCATCTCCAATTCATATAAGGTTTCCAAAAAAGGACTCCATCATCAATCTCCATTTGTTTTTGGTCAAACACCATGTCTTCTATTGAGATGGCCTACAAAGTCTTCTTCCTTCACTTCGGGTCTTCAGATCTACACTAAGGGAGAGGTCTGACTTGACTTCCTAGGACCTTCCACAACATATTCACACTGAACTCTGGGTCCCACTTCAAGGTCAAACACCTACAAGTCACTTCTTTATCCAAAATAGATAGGGTATCCAAGCTAGGTTTTGGGCTGGATTTCACAGTACTCGCCAATGCGGAAATCTAGTTTGATAGTTCCCTCTGCTCGGGTTGAAGACCCAATGAATTCGTCAAGGTGTGCTCCACATGGAACGAGCATGCTTTCATCTAGTTTCATCTTTTTAGAAGCTTCTAATGTTAGAATATCTGCAAAGGAACCAGTGTCTACTAACACTCTGTGGACCTCTGTTCTAGCTAGGAGGACTTTGATTACCAAAGCATCATCATGGGGGATCTTTACTCCTTGCACGTCTTTGGTAGAAAAGGTGATTGGTTTTGATGTGATTTTAGCCGCTAGCCTTTCAAGTTTAGCATTCCTTATGTACCAAGCCTTTCTCATGGCTTGTCTAGTGGACTCTTCTATTGGACCACCGAACACTGTATATATTGGTGAATGCTTCTTGTCGTCCTCTCTATCCTTTGGTCTGCTTTTGTTTGGATTTTTGTACCTTTCTTGTCACATCCACCCAGCTGGTACCCTATCTGGAATACCCGAGTGTGTGATCCATAGCCCCAAAGATCAAGTTTAGGAACGATCATAGCCACTTAGCACAATAACATAATCAAAAGCAAGAATAAATCATTGTATTCAAGTAATTTAATAATAGAAGTCAAGAAAGGATCTCAAAAGGATCACAAAAGAATATCGAATGCGAAAATAATGATACCAAATAAAAAACAACTGTAGAGTATAGCGAAAATATACCCCACAACAATATGTGAAAGGTAGATCGAAATCTAAAGCAAAGTCTACGCTAATACAAATAAAAGTAAAGGTCTAGAAGAAACAAGATAAATCTAATCAACATCTTCTGTTGGCTCCTCTTCTTCTTCAACCTTCATCTTCTTCACCGTCGGGTCATGCTCTTGAAGCTTTAGGTTAGCATCTAACTCATGATCCCATCGGCGAACAAGACGATGCCGGCTGCCATCAATAGGAACCATTAGAGCAGTCCAAACCTGTGAGCTGGTTGCCCCACTGGTCATAACCTTCTTCAGAGACTTCCGGAGATGCACCATATAAGGAAGGGTCCTCTGTACCGTAGCATGGGTTGTCTTCTGAACCTGCAAGGTCATCTAAAAACAAGTCCCCCGAAGGGTAAGCTCAAAAAGAACTTAGCAAGTATCCAATCACAATAAACATCTTCACACACACTCCAAGGCAAACATAAATGCAATGATATGAAACAATATATGCAATTATGCTTCTAACTCTATTTATGTATGCTGGTCTCTATTGGTAGACATGCTTTAAGTCATAGCACCATACTCCTCTGGGTGGGTCTCAAATCACTCTCCCTCAGCCTTCTTGGCCTCTTGGGTTCTCCATTTGGTAAATGGGTCGTGAAATCTTCCCGGCATACCTTGGTTGGGGTTTAGGTCAAGACTCTCTCATATCACCATTTGGCCTGAGTATTGGCACGTGTATTGGGTTAATCTTAGCCCAATGCAAGTCATCTACTGAGTCACATCTACTTAGGGTTAGATACGTCTATTCCTCGCTTCCCACGATCCTTTCCGGTACCTTTCCTACTAGAGTCATCGTCTCCTTCCCGGCTACGTAGACTCTTAACCCTATTAGTCATCCACATATAGTAAACGGGAAGCTCTCATGTCCTCTCATGCTTCCCGCAATCTTGAGCGCCCACGAGCCCAAGTCTACCACATGCAACCCTACCAATGAATGGCCCCACAATGTGATTTATGTCCTCTCACGGGTTGGCTACCGGTCTTGAGTGCCCACAAATCCCCATTGCTGCCATGGGTCACTCGGTCTCAATTCCCCTTCATATGGGGTTAGATATGACAGGGGTTTCCTAGCCAAACACTTCTAGACCAATCCTAGGTATGTCAACTAATAGTCAGGGAAAGCGCCAAAGGGAACCATAGGAAAGCGTCCCATACCACCTCCACTGATGTCCAAAGATAGAAACGCCAAAAGGGCATTCCCCATTCCACAACTACAACCTAGCATTCACAGTATATCATGATTCCATACTGTTTGTGAAATTAAAAGTAACCGCAAGCGCACGGTATCGTGTAACTAACGGGTTGATCTCAAGGAGATATGCCACTTTAGAATTAACTTCTTAATGATAATGCGAGAGTGCAATTATTAAAATTTGTTAATTACTTAATTAAACTAAGCAATCGAATTGAAACGAAATTAAAGCAAACATAATCAATGCATAATTAATCAAGGCAGAAAAAAATGCGAATAATAAATAAAAATAAAAGGGAAGTGATCCGAGTGCCAGCTCTGGATCTAGGGAAGGGGAGTATAATTATAATGACTTTGATCGTAGACCTTTTGCTGTAGCTTACAATCCACCGATCGGGGGAAGGATATTAGAGAAAAAGAAATTGTAGAAAAGAACTAATTAAAGCAATAACAGGAAAGGGAAACCTTAACCAAAGAGAGGCACGACTGTAGGCATCACTGATCAAGGACTCAGGGGAAGGGAGAACAATAAGTAAATTGCAGAAAGTAAATAACAGAGTAATAAAAGGAAAGGGAAACGTTAATCAAAGAGAGGCATGATTGTAGGCATCTCTAATCAAGGACCCAGTGGAAGGGAGAACAATAAATAAATGCTGAAAGTAAATCCTAAATTAAGAATATGGAGGGGTAGATAGAAGCGGGAATGGAGGGAGGAGAGAAGATTATTGAAGAAGGTTACTTACTTGCGAATTGAACAAACGATTTGAGTCTCAACCAACCCTAACAACCAGATCTAGATCTAGAGTGATCTAGATTTGCAATTGCTAGACCCAGAGAAAAACGAATCTTAAAACTTGAAACTTAAACTTGAAACTTGAATTGCATTACATAGAAAAATAAACGTAAACATTCAATCTAGAAATTTAAATCTCACAAATGCAAGCAAAGAAAACTAGAGAAAGCCTAAATAAAATGAAGAGAGAAGAAAGAGTGCTTCTACTAAGCTCTAAAACACGTTCTCCTTTGATGGAGTATGCTCTCCTTTTATAGAATTTACATGAGATATGAATCTTGACAGAAATTGAATCAAACTCAGGGTTCCTATCTGACTCAGCCAATTAGGGTTTTGACGTACTAATCAGACGAACTTAGAGAGATCAGATGCATGATTCCACCGTTGGATTTGAGAAGTCGTTAAGCTATCCTCCAAAAATCAGCACGATCGGACACCGGATGACCATTCGATGAAGGGCTTGATCAAAATTGAATAGAGACATTCAAAAATGGAATTTTTGCCTCTTCCTTCTCTAAATATAATAGTTTTCCCTCTTTTTCTTTCTTTAATCAAATCCCAAATAGGAAATAAGATATTGAAGTATGCAATGACTCTTTTCTCCATTTGGACTCTCTCAATAATATCTCTGTAGATTTGATTGATAATTTATAATCTCAGCTATAGATCAAATTTGCCTTCTTTATCTCTTCAATACTTCGGAGTTGGCCCATAATCACATCTCTAGCCCATCATGCTCCAAATCAGGCCCGTTTTCGCATTTGAGAATTTGAATGGACATCTTGACGTGTAAAATTGCACGATTCATATCCAAAACTCCAAATATCTGCTTAAATCTTGAAAAGTCCTAAAATCTGCAAAAACAACATAAAACCCAAGGTAACTCCACTCTAAGTATGTAAAATGCATGCTTTATGCCCTAAGATTTCACACATAAATGTGCTCATCACATACATATCACATTCACATTTACATTCACATCATAGTCCAAATCACATTCACATTACTCCACAATAAATTCTAATATGAACATGCTACTGTAGTTATAGAAGTAATATAATGTAAAGAAAGTAAAACAACAGTAGCTAACTCATGCATTCGAATCATATCATAACAAGGTATGTAAATATGCATATTGTGAGTGGAGTACTCACCTCGTATTCTGAAATTATAATCTTCAAGTAAGAGATCAGAGAACAATTCAAAATCACCTAAACAAGCTTGAGAAAACATGTATAGACCATAAGAAACAAATTTAAAGGATAGGAGTCGAAATGAAGCAAAACAGAGCAAGATTGGAGCTACTGACTCTGTGGGTTGATTGGCTGGCATTTTGGCCCAGTCGACCTAGTGAACAGTACGCGACAGCAAAACCTAAATCGGTCATAACTTCTTTGTTTGAAGTCCGATTTCTCCAAAATTTGAAGGGGAGTTCCCCAAAAACATACTAAGACTATCTAGGAAGGTCTAAGCATCAAATAAAATCAAAGGAAAAGAATTATAATCGAACCGTAACAATTAGGGTTTTACCGAAGAGAGTCTGTGTATCTCACGAAAAGACTAGAGAGAATGGGGTTTCACTCTAGGAAAGAAATAATAGTAATTCAAAATCAAGAAATGGCATTGGGAAGGGCCTAACAAAGAAAACAAGGTCTTCAAAAGGATACCCCTTCTTGAAGGTTACCCTAAAATTTCCCTTCAAAATCAACCAATAGCAGATTCACAAAGAGAAAAGGGAAAAGAGATTCACCCAAAATTATGGGGAACAAATAACAATGTCTTTTGTAGGAATAAACAAATGATTAAATCTAACATGGTTTGAAATCAGAAACAATTAGAAGGGTTAACAAATCAAGAAGATCACACTTGATTTCCCTTCGAAATCATCAAGTGGAGAATTCACAAGGTTATAGAGTGTATGGAGATCCACTCTAGAATAGCAGGGATAGAAGGATCAATCATGGGAATGACTTAATATCACCCTCCTATCAAAGGGAATAGAAGGCACTAGAAGAAATAGTAGAGAGAATAGATCAGAGAAGAAACGATCGATTACTAACCTTGCAGAAGAAGATTCGATGGAGAAACTCTAACGGATGCTTAGGGATCTTCCTTGGCTTCAAAGACGAGGTTCTAAGGTCCTTCCCACGTTCTCCAAAGGCTTAGGAACATAATGGGGCTGATCACTGCGAAATTATAATAAATAGAGCTTCAAAAACCCTAAAAAATAGAGTTTTACAAAAATGCCCCTGTCACTGGGCAGCTTGCCCAAACTTAGGGATTTCAAGCTCTAAACCTCAAATATTTTCAATGGGGCTTTTCCCAACTCAACAAGCAACTTACATAGCATTGAGGGACCTTCTAAAACATGTCCAACTAGGCCTCAAGTCCATCAACCAAGCTCTTCAACACCAAGGTGTAGTTCAACTCCAAAACAGAAAAGGTTTCCAAAAAAGAACTCCATCGTCAATCTCTATGGGTTTTGAGTCAAACACCATGTCTTCTACTGAGATGGCCCACAAAGGCTTCTTCCTTCACTTCAGGATTTTGGATCTACACTAAGGGAGAGGTCTGACTTGACTTCCTAGGACCTTCCAAGGATAACAATGCTGTACTGAAGGTCCAACTTCAAGGTCCAACATCAAACAAGTTCTACTTCATCCAAAACAAATAGGGTGTCTAGGTTAGGGTTTGGGCTGGATTTCAGATTTACCTACTATCCAACCTCAATCTTTTTCTACTTCCTTCTATTTGTGGTTGATTTCTTTGGCCTATTCGAACATATTTCTTTAGTTGTCCCTGAGAAATCAACTTCTCAATTTCTCCCTTCAATTGCAGACAATCATCTGTCCAATGTCCGTGATCCTTGCGAAATTCATAGTATTTGCTTTTATCGCACTCTTTTGGTAGGGAGTAGAGCTTGCTTGGCCACTTGAGTATTCCTTGATCTTTAACCTGCATCAAGATTCCCAACCTCCTGATGTTTAATGGAGTGTGTGTTTTTGTTAATCTTGCATGGTCTGGTCAACCACCTTTGATCAGTACTATCGGATTCCTGCTTAGTTGGGATTGACCTTTATTCACCTTTGCTTCTATGGTTGGATGCTCCTTTTTTCGGGACTCTATTGTTTCGGAAATTTATGCTTGCTTGTGGCATCATTCAAGGATTTCTGCACACGTTTCTAGCATATCCAGCAAGAGACGTTTGAGTAATCCTTCGTGTGTGAGCCCTTGATACAATGCGTGAAAAGCTATCTTTTCATTTAGATTTTCAATTTGGATTGTTAGGTTGTTGAACCTTCGAAGATAGTTCCTTACAGATTCCACTCGACGTTGTTTGATGGAGAACAAAGTATCCTCCCTTTTCTTTGTGCTCACTCCACTCTAGAAATGTGATAAGAAAACTCGACCAAGATGATCAAAATTCTTGATTGATATGTTTTAGAGTCCCAAAAACCATTCTAATGCTGATCCGATCAATGAGGCTAGAAAAATTCTGCATATGGCCACCTCACTATGTCTGAATGAGAATATCGCCACTTATAGTGCATAATGTGAGGCCATGCACATCTAGTTCCGTCGAACATAGTGAAGGTCAGACACTTGAAATTCTTCGGCATCTTTGCTTCTGAAATAGCTCGAATGAAAGGATCTTCTTTCAAAACAGAATAGAGGGCATCTTTGCCTGAGTCTTTCAACTTCTTCAGCTTTTCATCGAGTTCTTCGAATCGCTTATTAATATAATCAGTGTGTTCAGTATGAACTCCTTTATTGACTTCTTCGTGTTGATCGTCAACAACATGATGAGTATTGTTGTGTCGATCCTCTTGCTCATACTTGGGAGGAGGGCCCTTAGATTCTACCTCTCTCGGTGCTTGTGCTCTTCCTCCAATCTTCTCCTTACCCTTGTTCGGGTTTTTGGAGGTCGGTCTTGCTGCGTGGTTGGGCAACGATCCAAGAACTTCTTTTTGCCTTTGGTGGCCTTCTCTGATTTCATCTGGGTTGATTAAATCAACCCGTTGTCCCACTCCTCGAGCAACCTGTTGACGGATACTCATTCGAAACCAGTTTGTTCAAGCTTAGGAGTTGTTTCTATAAATCGTTGAATTGCCCCATAGTTATGAA